>NW_027467476.1:295000-317500 GCF_046742065.1 Oratosquilla oratoria | reverse complement strand
TATTAGTTATATGTTAATTTATTATTATTTACTATTTACCTGTTTGTTTATTATTTAATTATACCAATGCATTTATTTGTGTATTTTATTTGTTATTTACATTATTATATTTTCTATTTATTAATTTATTATTATTAGGATTTTTTTCGCATCCGACCTAGATATGGACCAAAAGGTCTCCTGTCGGCATGCTCTGCCTTTGTAATCCTTTGTAATCCTTTGTAAGCTATCTCACATACTTTTCAGTAACCTCGTGCATTTTCCAGCAGTCTTACATTTTCCAAACAGTCCTCTGGGAACTGATATAGTCCCAACACGTAGACGACACAAAATCATCTCATCGTTGAGCAGCGATCTTAGGCTGGCAACTGTTTAGAGAGTAAAATCATTTTTGTAACACTTCCTGGAATTGAAAATGCAATGTTTAATACGCTCAGTTAGCGTCGCGAAAGTCAGTAGTTTTATGTTCTCAGTAGAATGTAACCACTCTTAGAGGAAAACTGCTTGTTCTTGAGCATTCTCTATAACCATCACTCGTTTGAATCTTTTTTTTTTGATAATGAAACTCTTATGTCTCCTGCGAATGAGATGAGAATGCCAATTAAAGGACATCCTCTTTGCAAAAGAAGTTAAAGTCTTCGCAAAAATTATTGTTTTGAAATGAAAAGAATACTACCATGACACTGAAATGCATAATACTATTGAACTATGTAAGAATACAAAAAAGAAATACTAAGAAAATTATGTATGCATATGTAATTTCTAATACACACACGCACACACACACACAAACACAGATAGAGAGCTCTTGGTGACCACCACTTGACCTATCTTAGTACATAGGTCATAGGTCAACTTTCACCACCCCTAGTCACCACTGTCACCACCACTGTCTGTTTTCGATGTTTACACTTAAATTTGACTTGTAATATCACTCGTCTCAAGGCCCCTTGCCTTCGTTAAGTGAGTTTCCCTAAATATTTAAGTTCCTCTTAAGCAGTAGTCTCACTATTTTCTAGGCCCCGTGCCTATTCCTCTCGTCCTTTGGGTTAATAAAAGGGTGGTGAATTTTCTTTCTTCTTTCACTGTAATTTCACCTACTGGTTACACTCGGGATCTCTTTCTCTCGTCTCTACATCGTCTCTCCCTAGATCGTCTCTTGATCCTCTCTTGATCCTCTCTCGATCCTCTCTCTACCCCCTCTGACGAGATCCCGTATCCTACGCTAAGCTACCTTCGTCTGACGTCACTAATTTTTCTAATCCAATCTCCGGTGACTTCTGAAGTAAATGTCACTCCTTATGGGCGTGACTTTGAATTCATGCACCAATAGTTTTTTCCTCCTCCACCTTGCACCAATCCGGAAAGCCATTTCAATGCCACTAGCAAAATTGTTTACCTCGGCATTAGTCAAACGAAGCTAACCTGCGATTACAAAGTTTTGATTACAACATCGATTATAAAACAGTCACCACCGTCGGTGTGTTTACATAGACATAGCGTCACCTCATGTTTTCAAAACAACAGGCGAGCAGGCAGGCTCATTTCCATTCGTACAACTACCGGCCTCTTACATCAACAGACACGGCGTAACCTCAACACCACCTAATAACATGAACTAACCTAACCTAATGCCATAAGTAACAGATGAATAAAGCCGTTTGGTATTAGTTGGTAGAAGGCCTGATGAGGAGAAGATCGCAGGTTCGAAACCCACTTGAGTCCACTGAGTTTCCAGACGCCGTTGGGATAAAACTTTCCAAATATTGTTCTTATTTTATAGCTTCTTCTTTAGCTTCGTGTCTGTGCAAATACAGGGAACTTCATGACGCGTACGGGGAGCTACTATAAACAAAGGCGCTCTTCTTGGGAGCTGAAATTTCAGCTCCGTCGGCGAGTCCAACATTTGATAGGACTTTCGATCAGTCCTCTGGAAGGAGAGGCTTGTCAGACGAAACTAGGAAGCTTCTGGAAGGACCTAATTCATCAATATGGGGATTTCTTGCGCCGTCCTTTGCTTCCAAAGGCATATTTTTACATTATTGTGGGTAATGTTTGGTGATTTTGTTCAGTTGAAGAGAGGCCGTTGTATCTAAAAAGATTACTAGTTCACCATAGAAGTTTGGTTTAATCAGTGATGACTGGTTTTTGAGGCCGACATTTGTCCAAGGAAGATTTCAAAGATTACCAATTTTCGCGTAAAGATATTTTCTGGGAAGTCGAATTTTTTAACGAAGGTATTATTGAAAATAGTGGAATTTTCACCAGGAGGAGTTTTCCAGAAAAAAAAAAGGATTTTCAGAGAAAGTCAGCCTAAGACCGAAAGCTTTTGAAGACAGTTCGACCCAGTGCAAGAGGGACTTCAAAGCAACACCTTTTGGAGAACACCTCAACGACGAAGAGTTGCGAAAGTAGTTCAACATGAGGAGAGAGGCTTTTGAAGGCACTTTTCATTTTTTTAAGTGGTTCATCTTTCGTGTTAAAGTTATTTCTAAGTCAATTTCCTTCAGGAATTAAAATTTAAAGATGCTCAATTCTGAAATAATTTTTTAGAGGTACTTCGGGGTTGGAGGTATCTTATGACAGGATTTGTTGGGTTTTCAAGAAAGTTCAGTATGGGGTTGATTTTTGTTAAGCTCAGAGGTCTTCGAGACAATTTTAATAAGGGATTGTGGGGTTCTCGACACTGTCCAACTTGACAATGGAGGTTTTACAAAGCAGTTCACTTTGTGAATGTGGGCTTTCCAGTGGATTTTAAGTCGAAGTTGAAGGGTCTTCGAGGAACTCCGTCTTCGGGTGGATTTCTTCTGAGGGGTTCTTGGGGAGTTTCAACTTCTGGCTTGTGAGTGGGGATTTTCGGGGGTCAATTTACCCGAAGTTGAGGAGCTTAGTGTAGTGACTTAAGGTAAGAACGCATATTGTATGGCGATTTAGGCTCATGCGTATTTGTATCGGCAATTTAGGCTCGATTTATATGGCAATTTAGGCCTAATATTTCTAGCAATTTAGGCTAAGAAATAATTTTTATATACTTACCTTAAGTCGTGAAGCTCCCGACTCGACTGTTCAGGATCCTGGCAGAGATATGAGCGCGCTCACTCAAGATTTCTTCGCAGATGTCGGACTGAACACAAGGGCATGGCGGTGTACGTACGCCATCATGAACACCCGTTTCTATCCACAAGCGCATGTTTGTATGTATGTATGTACGTGTGGATGTATGTATACGTACTGTATATTGTATATATGTATATATATATATATATATATATGATATATATACATGTATATTATATATATACATACACACACACACACACACACACACACACATATATCTATATATCTATATATATATATATATATACATATATATAAATATATATATAAATATATATATATAAATATATATAGATATATATATTTATATATATATATATATATATACATATATATAAATATATATATATAAATATATATATTCTGGTTAAAATCAACTGCACTGCATGCTTTGATGATTTTAAGGTAGGAATTCTTGATCTTTTGAAAGATCTTCTTATCACTTTCTACAAGTGATAGGAAGATATTTCAAAAGATCAAGAATTCCTACCTTAAAATCATGAAAGTATCCAGTGCAGTTGATTTTAACCAGAATTGTTTGAGAGAAAACCTGTGCCCAAGAAATATATATATATATATATATATATATATGTATGTATACACACACACACACACACACGCACATATATATATATATATATATGTGTGTGTGTGTGTGTGTGTGTGTATGCGGTCATAGGGAAAAGGTTTCAGAAATTTTCGAAGAGGCCTTTTGAGAAAGTGAAAACTGGGTGTTGAAACACGGGAAGAAATTAATCTGGGAATGGGAAAGATAGTGTGATGATTCACAAAGAGGGAATGAATCAGACACAGGTAAAAATCTTGTAGAACTTTCAAAAAGTAAGAAAGACGGATATGGTGTAAGAGCCTCCATTGAAGGTGCTGGAAAAGAACTGGACTGTTGTGCAGGGATGGATGAAAGCGAGTAGGATAAGGTAGTGCGATTATGCATGAAGATAGAATAAAAGAGAAGAAATTTCTGAAAGGAAAGAATTTTGAGGTGATAGAAATGCCTCCGAATATACAAGGAAAAAGGTCAAGGGGATATTGTATGAATTATATAGATATATATATGTATATATGTATCTCGTGTGCGGGGAGTTGGGTGTTTGTGTGCGTGTAAGGTCATAGCATTACCCATAGATCGGTCATACGAGCTCTGAGCTCTCTTCCGAATCCAGCACGTGATCCAAAGACCAATGTGAATACACACACACACACACACGCACACACACACACACACGCACACACACACACACACACACCTCTCATGGCGCTGTGGTTAGAGCTCTGGCCTGCCACTACGGAGGTCCGGGTTCGACTCTCGCCCGGGGCTGAAATAATATCAGTATCGCAGCGCTGAGGGGTGTTACTCCAACTCTCGTGGGCGGGGAGTTGGGGGTGTGTGTGTGTGCAAGGTCATAGCATTACCCATAGATCGGACCTACGAGCTCTGAGCTCTCTTCCAGGAGGGAAATAGCTGTCGATCACGAGTCCAACACGTGATCCAAAGACCAAGTGAATACACACACACACACGCACACACACACACACACACACACACACACACAGTCACTGATGACTTCCACTTGACCTGGCTCTCCTAGCACTTAGGTCAATAAACACGGCGTAGCTTCCATAATGATCAAAATTTCATGGGATGGAAGCGAAAGTATGTTTTTATTACTGAACTTTTGTCTATGTGTTAAGCTATAATAATATTTCTTAGCTATATGCTGTGCATTGTCCTTTACATATCTGGGATATTTTATTTCTATTGTCATAAATATTGCTATTTCACCATCTTAAAACCAAAATATAATTTTTTTCCTCAATGTTTTTAAGAGCATTTAGAGTTTGCTGCTCTGAAATTTTCTACAATGGAATAGGAAAATTTTATGACAATGGAAATAAATTATCCCAAATATGTAATGAACAATGCACAGTATATAGCTAATAAAAATTATGGCTTAATACAGACAAAAGTTCATTAATAAAAACGTACTTTCGCTTACATTCCATGAGATTAGATCAGTCTTTCTCATATTTTTAGCACCTCTGCAATACAAGTTGTCTTTAAAAATAACAGTATTGTAAAAAGCCTATTGATTAAAGAATCAACCAAAGTCTGATAAAGATGTGTTTATAGCATCCGATGTAAAGATTGTAATTCTAAATATATAGCTCAAACTAGTAGACTCGAAATTAAGGAAAAGGCAGCATAATTATGTAATATATATGTAATATATGCAGATATCACAAAGGTTAGACATGTCTAATCTTGGTGATATGTACAGTCGGTGATTGAGTGTTCTATTTCTGTTTGTTTCTGAAATGTAACTGTTACTGGGGTTACCTGTCCCAGTGTACGAGGGAGACCCCCCCCTTTATATAGATTTCCTATTGCTGCCACAGTATAGCCCTCTTTTATACGCTACTATCTTTTCATTTTCTTACAGACATTCTTCCCCTTCCACAGAAACCTATCCCGCTCATGCGGGTAGTCTTTCCTAGGAATTCAGAATTCAGTATTATTCAGTTTTTGGGCCTTTATGGATCTGGAAAAGGCTTACGACAGGGTAGACAGAAAGGAACTGTGGAAGGTTATGCGGATATACGGAATAGGAGGAAAGCTTCTTGAAGCTGTCAAGAGTTTTTATGAGAGTAGTAGAGCTTGTGTCAGGATTAGAAATGGAGAGAGTGAGTGGTTTGAGGTTAAGGTGGGACTTCGTCAAGGATACGTTATGTCACCCTGGCTGTTCAACTTATACATGGATGGGGTAGTGCGAGAGGTAAATGCAAGGGTAGTGGGTCAGGGATTGGAGATGTTTAAAGAAAATGGAGAAAAGTGGGAGGTGAGCCAGCTGTTGTTTGCTGACGACACTGCGCTTGTGGCAGGATCGGAGGAGGGATTGAGGAAGTTGGTGACAGAGTTTGGGAGAGTATGTGATAGAAGAAAGCTGAAGATAAATGTGGGTAAAAGTAAGGTGATGAGATGTACAAGGGGTGAAAGTGGCAGTAATCTGGAAGTGAGCATTAAGGGAGAGCAACTGGAGGAAGTGGATAGTTTTAGATACTTGGGTGCAAATGTGGCAGGAAAAGGTGGAGTAAAGGTGGAGGTAGAATGTAGATTGAGAGAAGCGAGTAAATGCCTTGGTGGATTAAAAAGTGTAATGAGGAATAGACATTTGGGAATGGATGCTAAGAGGAGACTGTATGAAGGAGTGATTGTGCCGACAGCACTGTATGGAGCAGAAACATGGAACATAAGAGAAGGAGTTTGAATGTGTTTGAGATGAAGTGTCTGAGAAGTATGATGGGGGTTACTAGGCTAGATAGAGTGAGAAATGAGGAGGTGAGGAGGAGAACAGGGGTGGAAAGGGAGTTGGGAGATAGGGTTGATGAAAGAGTATTAGGATGGTTTGGACAAATGGAAAGAATGAGTGAAGAAAGACTAGTAAAAGAGGTATGGAAGGCAGATGTGGAGGGAGTGAACATGAGGGGACATCCGAGGATGAGATGGATGGATGGGGTGAAGGGGGCTTTGGGGAAGAGGGGAATGTCGGTTGAGGAAGGACGGGGGAGGACAGAAGACAGGGGTGAATGGAGAATGGTTGTATATGGAAGATGTTGTGATGCATGAGGTGGAATGGGTGGGGGGATGGGGGGTGAGGTAGTATGTGTGAGCAAAATTTTGACGCAGCCCGAAGGGATTTCTCTCCGTCCTCTCCTTTATATGGGGGGGATGGAGAGGGGGGGGTCGTCGATTTAATGAAGCGGCCTTGCTGTGGATGTGCTGTGTCTTGCGACACTGCTTCTGACCCAGGGCAGTGGACAGGGTGCAGGGATGACCCGTCATCTAGTAGGTGCTAAGATGGGAGGGAGGGTGGAGGGGTGTGGAGTGTTTTCAGGGATGGAATGGGTGGGAATGATTTTATGCCTTTTCCTTTTTGGCTACCTCTCTAGTAAGGGGGAAAAAGCCTTGGTATATGTATGTATGTAGTATTACCCTGAAGACGAACATTAGACAGGGTTCGAAACTTTGGAATATATGGCAAACGACGAGCCCAGGTTATACTTTCTTCCAAAATGGTTCCTGGACTCCAGCTATTTACGAATATATATATATATATATATATATATATATATGTATGTATGTATGTATGTATGTATGTATGTATGTATGAGAGAAGCAGATGGGAAAACACAAATAAAACGAGAGTTTTCCCCTCTGCCTCTCTCACCTGTCAAGATGTCGCCATATATATATATATATATATATATATATATATATATATATATATATATATATATATACATATATATACATATATATATATATACATATATATATATATATACATATACATATTTTCACCACCCCTTGTCACCTCTGTCACTTAAATTTGACTTGTAATATCACTCGTCTCAAGGCCCCTTGCCTTCTTTTTCCTGTAGTCTCACTATTTTCTAGGCCCCGTGCCTAGTTCTCTCGTCCTTTGGGTTAATAAAAGGGTGGTGAATTTTCTTTCTTCTTTCACTGTAATTTCACCTTCTGCTTACACTCGGGATCTCTTTCTCTCGTCTCTACATCGTCTCCTGATCCTCTCTCGATCCTCTCTCCACACCCTCTCTCCCGAGATCCCGTATCCTACGCTAAGCTACCTTCGTCTGACGTCACTAATTTTTCTAAACCAATCTCCGGTGACTTCTCAAATAAATGTCACTCCTTATGGGCGTGACTTTGAATTCATGCACCAATAGTTTTTTCCTCCTTCTCCACCTTGCACCAAGCCGGAAAGCCATTACAATGCCACTAGCGATATTGTTTACCTCAGCATTAGTCAAACGAAGCTAACCTGCGCTTACAGAGTTTGATTACACATCGAATATAAAACAGTCACCACCGTCGGTGTGTTTACATAGACAAAACGTCGCCATCACATAGACATAACATCGCCCTCGAGCAGGCGTCGAGTCTGAATTATTCTAATGCCCTAGCTCATTTCCATTCAAAGGATTACAAAGGCGGAGCATGCCGACAGGAGACCTTTTGATCCATATCTAGGTCGGATAAAAAAAAAAAAAACTAGTAATGTAAAAATAACAAATAAAATACATAAATAAATGCATAGGTATAGTTGAATAACAAACAAAAAGGTAAATAGTAAATGATTATAAATTGACATATAACTAATAATAAATGAAAATCAGACAGACAAATTATAACAAAACAAAAACAAATAATATAACATAAATTATAATCATTACAGCATCTTACTTAGGTATTTATCTAAATGATTCTTAAAGCTTCGAACTGAACTACATTGCACTACCTGTGCAGGAAGTTTATTCCATTCATTAACTACACGGTTGGCAAAGTTGTTTCTACCTACTTCCAAATTGAATCTATTTCCGGACAGTTTGAGACCATTGTTTCTTGTCTGATTCTCATTCAATGTGAAAATTTGGTCACTTTTGATGTTGTCAATTCCCTTTAAAATCTTAAAGACCTGTATCAAGTCACCTCTGAGTCTACGCTTTTTTAGGGAAAACAGATTCATGTGCTTAAGTCGATTTTCGTATGATTTATTTTTGATATTTGGAATCAGTTTTGTGGCTCGTCGTTGTACTTTTTCCAGTCTGTCAATGTCTTTAATGAGATTCGGTGACCATACGGAAACAGCATATTCCAAATGTGGACGAACTAACGATTTATATAGCTTGTTAATGAGTGATGGACTTTTGAAATCAAAAGATCGCGCAATCAATCCCAGAATCTTATTTGCTTTCTCAGAGGCTGAAATACACTGCTTGGATGATTTGAGGTCGTTACTGATAATTACGCCGAGATCTTTTTCACTATCCACTTTTGTTAACGAATTTCCAAATAACTTGTAATCGTGCTTACTGTTATTTTTACCTATGTGCATTACCTTGCATTTACTTGTGTTAAATTTCATTAGCCACTTTTCAGACCATTGCTGTAATTGATCTAAATCTTCTTGAATATCTAATTGGTTTGAGTGATCATTTGCCACTCCGCACAGTTTTGTATCATCAGCAAATTTGGAAACAGTAGATTTTAGTCCATTGTCTATATCATTTATATATACTATGAATAGAAGTGGCCCAAGAACGGAACCCTGAGGAACTCCACTTGCAACATTTTTCCATCCAGAAGTTTTTCCATTTAAAACAACTCTCTGTTTTCGACCTTTCAACCAATTACTAGTCCAACCTAATAGGCTACCACTTATTCCATGCAAAGCTAATTTAGTAAGTAGTCTTTCGTGTGGGACGGTATCAAAAGCTTTTGCAAAGTCTAGATATATTAAATCTATATTGTTTCTTTTGTCATAATTCGAGATAACTGTGTTGTAGAATTCGAGTAAGTTAGTCACGCAAGAACGTTTCCGTCTGAAACCATGCTGGCTATCATTTATCAAACGGTTACTTTCTAAATGATATTCGATAGCATCTCTGATGATAGTTTCCATTATTTTTCCTACGATCGAAGTCAAACTTATAGGCCTATAGTTATTTGGTTTCTTTTTGTCACCTTTTTTGAATATGGGAGTAACGTTAGCTAGCTTCCATTCTCTTGGGACATCTCCGGATATGATGGATTTCTTGAAAATAATTTCTAATGGAACAACAATCTCATTTTTCATTTCCTTTAAGATTCTTGGATGCCAACCGTCAGGCCCTGGTGTTTTATTAACTTTGAGTTTGTCTATACACCTTTTAATTTTTTCTTTTGTTATATTTACCGTAGTGAGTAAGTTTACCCCAGACTTTTCACAGGTTTCAGTTTGGAATTCACTTTGAGGTGTTTCGTTTACGAATACCGAGCTAAAATAATTGTTTAAGATATTACACATTCCTTCATTTGAATATTCAAGTTGACCGTCAGCAGATAATAGTGGACCAATGTGATTCCTAACAACCTTTTTATCTCTAATGTAACTATAGAATTCTTTGGGATTCTCTTTGGATTTCTCAGCGATGTTCATTTCGTATTGTCGTTTTCTTTTTCTTATTGTCTTTTTTAAATCTCTCTGTATTGATACATAACTTTCATAGTCATTAGATGCACCCGAGCACTTATATTTCTTATAAGCCTGTCTCTTTTTAGCAATACTTTTTTCAGTTTCTTTGTCGAGCCACTTTGGGCGAGCCTGATTTGGGGGACGTCTGTCCTTAAAAGGAATGTAAGTTTGAATCATCTTAGTGAGCGTATTTTGAAATATTTCCCACATCTGATCTACAGGCCTTTCGTTTAATTTTGCCTCCCAATCTGTAAGCTGAAGCTCCTGACGTAGTTCTATGAACTGAGCTTTACTGAAATCGGGTATTTTAGAAGCACAAGTATCTATTCTAAAATTGTTTAGGAGTTTGAATCTGACTAAATTGTGATCGCTATTTGCAACAGATTCACCGACTTCTACATCAGTTACCATGCTTTCGCGGCTAGTGATCAATAAATAGAGCAAGTTTCCATATCTTGTGGGCTCTTTTACATGCCTCTTACAGGGCTCGGCAGCTACCCTTGGTCGTCCCGACCAATTTCTTATTTCCCTCCTACAGGGCTTGCTAATATATTTCTAGAATAAGCTAATCTACCCTTGCGTAATTGTTAATCTACCCTCCAAAATACATCATTCATGCAATAAATTGGGAATAATACATAAACATAATACCTATAAATGTGAATAACATGCATCTCAATATATATATAAGGTATTGAATTAAGCGGTTACATGGTTGATTTGCTTTGACAGAGCCAATCTCCGGAATACAACAAAGGCAATCAGTGCTGCCACTAACACTGAAAGTAAGGGTATGATAAGGATTGGTAGCATAGGTAATTCATTTGAGGGAGATCTTGACAATGGTCTTCTCTTAATTTTCAAGGGAGGAGAGTTTTCAGGCAATGTGAAGTTGAAGGTTGAAATGTAGGTGTCCTCGGTTAAATGCATTGTATTAAGGGTATTAGAAATGGTGGAAATAGTGTCTGCATGCAATTCGCAGTTATCTTGAATAGAGACAAGACCTTCAACCAAATCCAATTTAGGACTCAACCCGGGACAATTTATTGATACCTTTGTCTTGTTAGGGAAAAACAGGTAATGAGATCCTTGTATGTTACAATGAGGGATCTGGTTTACCAAAATTCGTTGGTAATGACAATTGTTCATAACAGACATATTCCTAACCAGAGAGTTCATGCGAAGCCTCTCGAACACAAAAGAGATCATGCTTTCTCTTAGATTGTCTACAGAAAGGATGTAATTGATTAGAAAATTCACTATGAGCACTAACTTTCAAATTTGAATGGTTTATCATCTTTTCAATAGCAATTAATTTGCAAAACACACTAATCTAGAGTTCGAGTGTCTCTTCTTGTTCAATATTCATTTTTTCAACACACTTAATTTTCAAAGACAGTCTTATTACTTTAAAATTATCACAATACTCATGTGTGTACTCAGATGAGAGGTCCTTAAGTCCTTAAGATTCCAAGTCTGACCACAGCAGATCCTAGGTTTTAGGTTTCCATGTATCTGCTTGACACCAAGTTCCAGTTGTTTAGGTCTCCCATCCCAAATACATACAAATGGTCAATACTATCTGTAAAATACATCAAGATTAATATTCAACTCTTGAAAAATATCATTATAATATTCTCCATATTCTCCAGGGTTATTAATATTTATGCACAAAGTATTACTATAATCATCTTCATAGATCTGCAAGCTAATTTTCCTTATGTCATCTAAATGTCCTATCAATTCTTCTCTTGATTCTAAATGTTTAAGTTTAAACTTGTTTCCACCTGCAGAATCAATTACCCTATATGGACCAGTGTACCTTGGTGAAAGTTTATTATTGGGTGAGGTTAATTTGACCATTACTAATTCTCCAATTTTCAATTCTAGTTTATGAGCTATTTTGTGTTGTTGTTCCCTCATCTCTTGTGAATACACCTGCATATGTTTCCTAACTCTTTGGTGAATACTTTGAAGAGTATTTATCCTATTGGTTATATAATCATCCATATTATATATGGGTTTTTGCTCTGCAGTCAACATTTCATATGGCAGAGTTTTGTCCTCCCCAAAAATTATAAAATGAGGTGTATCCCCAGTTGCTACATTAATTTGATTGTTCAGGGTACACTTAACACAAGGAATCCAAGTATCCCAAGTTACACTATGAGGACTTATTAGGGTTCTAAGACATATAATTATCTTTTTGTTTAACCTTTCTACTACTCCATTACTTTGGGGATGGTTAACGAGTATATTGACTTTCTTGATGTGGAACACATTACATAGATTTTCCAAGATTTTGTTATTAAATTCAGTCCCATTATCTGAAACTAGGATGTTAGGTGTAGTAAAATTACAGATTATCTGATCATAGATTACGGAAGCAATAGTTTCAGCTTTCTTATTGATTATGGGTTGTAATATACAAAATCTTGAAAAATAATCAATAGCAACAAATAGGTATTTAAAGCCGTTCTCGGTTAATGGTAATTCCAATGTATCCATGTGAACTCTTTCCCAAGGTTTCTGTGGAATGGGATAGGTGAGTATAGGAGCAGGTTTTGGTGTATTTCCCTTCACCTTTACACATTTTACACACTTTTCTATATAATCATATATAGTTTTCTTCATACCTAGCCAAAAGTACTTAAGTTGTGCCTGTCTATAAGTTTTATCCTTTCCAGGATGTGAACTACAATCACTATCATGAAGTAACTTCAATATCTCATTTACCAGAGTTTGTGGTATAACCAACTGATTTACTTGACCTCTAGAAATATCTTTCCCATTTACAAATGTTTTCCTATACAAAATTCCATTAATCAAATGAAATTCCTCTATCTTATACCCCTTTGGTAGCTTTGGAGGATCTCCTCTTGGGTTCATCAAATGCTTGATTATTGAATCACATGTCTCATCATCTCTCTGTTCTCTTATTAGCATTTCTTCATCTAAAGTTACTAATTCTTCTATACTACAAACAAAATTAATCAACCCAGTCCCAGTCATTGGTTGACTAATGTTTCTAGAAAGTGGATCTGCTACATTCCTTCTACCCGGAATATAATTAAATTGAACTTCATAGCACTGAAGTATCGCAAACCATCTAGCAAGTCTGCCTCTAAGATTCTTATGCTTAAATAAGTTCTGAATAGCTGTGTGATCAGTCCAAACTCTGATGGGATACCCTAGTATCATATCCCTAAAACTTTCTAAAGAATAAATTACTGCTAAAGTTTCTCTTTCAGTTATAGAATAGTTTCTTCTCGCACTATTACAAAGTCTGGATGTGTAAGCTATGGGTTTCAAAGTTCCATTTCTCTCTTGCATTAGTATGCCTCCTAACCCTATGTCAGACGCATCAGTACAAAGAATAAATTCTTTTTCATAGTCGGGGAAAATTAAAATAGGTGAACTCGTGAGTTTATCTTTCAACTTGTCAAAAGCTTGCTGTTGCGCAGGTCCCCACATGAACTTTGAGTCCTTTCTCAACAAAGAACTTAGTGGATTAGCAATGTCAGCATAACTTTGAATGAATTTTCTATAATATCCTGTTAATCCCAAAAAGCTCCTAACCTTGTCTACATTGGTCGGAACTGGAAAATTCTTGACAGCGTCAACCTTTGAATTTACTGTACTCAGCCCGTGTCTGTCTATATTCTTGCAAGAACTTACATTTTTCAAGTTTTACTTTTAACCCAGCTTCTCCTAGTCTTGAGAATATCAAATCTAATTAATTAAAGTGCTCCACTGCAGTCTGAGAAACTATTAAAATGTCATCTAGAAATACACTGGCAGTGTTTCCTAACAATCCATCTAGAATAGTATTCATTAATCTCATGTAAGTTAATGGACTATTACATAACCCAAATGGCATTCTCTTGAACTCATAATGTCCTGTTGTAGTAGAAAATGCTGTGAACTCTCTTGAATCTTCATGCAATTCTATTTGCCAAAAAGCTGATTTGATATCTATAGTACTAAAATATCTATTCTCAGTTCCTAACTTCTCAAAATGTCACCGATAATGGGTAATGGTAACCTGTCACGAATGGTGTGCTTATTCAGTTCCCTGTAATCAATAACTGGTCGCATAGTCCCATCAGACTTTGGTACTAAGATCAACGGAAAATTCCACTCACTTTTACTATGTTCAATAATATCCTGTGATAACATTTCAGTGATGAGTTTATCTACTACAGCTAATTTAGAGTGAGGAACTCTGTAGGCTGGTATGTAGATAGGTTGTGTTCCTGGTTTTAACTTAATGTGATGTTTTAAAACAGTTGTTTTGCCTAAGGCGTCCCCCGGCAAAGCAATTGCTTTTTTATGTTTCATAAGCAAAGCAAATAAAGCTTCATCCAACTCAGGGCAATTAGTTGATTGTAATAATTCTTTATATCTATTTCTTAAGTCTATGCCTTCTTGTACTGAACAAATTGATGAAGTTGGTAATTCTATCTCCTCACTATTCTCATTTAAAATCTTAATAGGTTTAGTACACACCTGAATACATCCTATTTGGGTACCTTTCTTTAAAACTATCTCTTTATTCATAGTATTAATTACTAATACTTCTACTCTTTTCTTATTTGTCTTATAAATCCCTGAATCCCACTTCAATCCTTTAATTTTAACTGATTCTGGGACTGTAATTACTTCAGAGTCTACATTGATTCCTTTCAAACACACTTCAACCTTATTAATTGACATGGGATGTAACAATGTCGACCTTGTTAATCCGCAATCTGCAATTCTCAAGGCATCTGTGGTTGATAATTTAGTAATCTCTGGGATTTCCTGAACTTCTGAGTTGGGTTCACAAATTGTTTTACTTCCTGTAGGGTTGGACCGCTCGGCCTCGCTATCTAGGATAGAAATGTTATCTAAGGATTCATTGATTCCTGTCACTGGTCTTAAGTCTGGTTGATTTAAGAATGGGATTAACTGTGACTTCACTAAAATTCCTAAGTCAGCAGGACAAATTACCATGTTTTCTTTTCTCATAGTTGCAAATCCTATCAATAAATCTCCTGGAAAAACAGACTCTTCTACCACTATCACTGGTATGTACAATTGTTCATTTGTATATAAGGCAACTTCTAGCTCAATCTTACCTAATGTTTTTAACTGATTTCCAGTTACACCTTGCAATGTGTAACGGATTGGTTCCAACATTTTCACTCCTGGGTTCAACTGGTTTAAAACTTTACTAGTAATTACATTAACTACAGACCCTGTATCAATAAAAATTTGAATAGGCTTATTGAACACTTTACCCGCAATGAGAGGTCCTACAGAAGTTTTACCAACAGTAATTATCAGTTTGTCAGTTTCTTTCATCTCCCTTGCATTCCCATATTTAACACAATACCGTCTATCGGTATATATATGGGGAGGTCTGAAATGGTTTATTCTGTGTCTGGGGGTTTTCCTCTTAGCCCTGGGGGTACCCGAAAATTCCGGCATTCATGAGTTCTGTGTCCGATTATATTATGGTAAATACAGAATGGAGGGTTCCTACATTGATACTCATTGTGACCTTCGTATTTGCAATTTCTGCAAATAATCCCATAAAAACATTCTTGTGCCTTGTGTCCCCATGCATTACAATTAAAACATAGGATTCTGGTATCCCTATCCCTAGATGGACTTCTAGCATGCCGCCTATGTCCTACTTCTGTTTTCTTAAACTCTCTAGAGTTCCTATATTGGCTATGTTGATTTATAGGCATTACATATGGGTTTATTGTTCTGGTCTCACTGTATCCTTGAAGAAGATAATCTACTTCTCCTAAACAGATATTTGATTTTAAATCTTTGTACAGCCTTTCTGCTGTTAAGTCATCAGAATTCTTTGCCAATAAGCTAAATGTAATCAATTTGATTACCTGTGAGATTTTCATCTTCTCACTAGATCTTTCTATCCAGTCTGAATCTTTCAAGATAGAATTCATGTCTTTTGACCATCTATCTAATCTAGCTAAGTACTCTGTGTCAGTTTCACTTGTCCTAACTTCCTTAATCATTTTTACCAATGATCTAAGGATCCTGATCACATTTGGACATGAAATGTTTAAGAAAGGCTTTCTTGTAGTTATCATATTGATTAATTGCTTCCATTTGCTGGAAGTTAATGACAAACCTCGCCCTTCCATGCTCTGGATCTATATTCTCCTTGAGAATCTCAATCTTACGATTCTCATTTGTAATGTTTTTACTAACTATAAGAGTGTCAATGAGGTTCAAGAACTTGTTTACACCATATGTGTTAGACTCTCCTGTGAATTTTGGAATATTTGTATTTGATGTGTGAATTTCGTGTCTCAACACGTTAGAATTCTGAGGGGTACTCATACTTATTACTAATACCTTGCTTTAGCCTGGCTGCTTGCGATGTCGCTTCGTGATGTCAATGTCTGGTTTGACGTCCTTCTACGGTCTTGTCATTCGTCAACGACGTTGTTCCTCCTCCATCACACACTCTGCCTTGAAGACCGCCTTGTAGATGATGATCACCTTGAAGAATCTTGAAGAATGCTTGTTCCCAACGTAGCAGTTACTTGAAGTTGTAGATTTCTCTCGTAGTCGTCTTGGTTGTCTTGTTCCCGTAGACTTCTTGCGCCACTTCTCTTCGGAGGTGTTTAACACTCAGTTCATCCCACCGCTGCCACCACTTTCACCACCCCATGTCACCTCTGTCACTTAAATTTGACTTGTAATATCACTCGTCTCAAGGCCCCTTGCCTTCTTTTTCCTGTAGTCTCACTATTTTCTAGGCCCCGTGCCTAGTTCTCTCGTCCTTTGGGTTAATAAAAGGGTGGTGAATTTTCTTTCTTCTTTCACTGTAATTTCACCTTCTGCTTACACTCGGGATCTCTTTCTCTCGTCTCTACATCGTCTCCTGATCCTCTCTCGATCCTCTCTCCACACCCTCTCTCTCGAGATCCCGTATCCTACGCTAAGCTACCTTCGTCTGACGTCACTAATTTTTCTAAACCAATCTCCGGTGACTTCTCAAATAAATGTCACTCCTTATGGGCGTGACTTTGAATTCATGCACCAATAGTTTTTTCCTCCTTCTCCACCTTGCACCAAGCCGGAAAGCCATTACAATGCCACTAGCGATATTGTTTACCTCAGCATTAGTCAAACGAAGCTAACCTGCGCTTACAGAGTTTGATTACACATCGAATATAAAACAGTCACCACCGTCGGTGTGTTTACATAGACAAAACGTCGCCATCACATAGACATAACATCGCCCTCGAGCAGGCGTCGAGTCTGAATTATTCTAATGCCCTAGCTCATTTCCATTCGTACACTACCGTATATATGTGTGTGTGGTGTGTGTGTGTGTGTGTGTGTGTGTGTGTGTGTGTGTGTGTGTGTGTGTGTGTGTGTGTGTGTACATACATACATGTATATATCATTCATTCATACAATATCCCCTTAACTTTTTTCCTTGTATTTTCAGAGTCGTTTCTGTCACTTCAAAATTCTTTCCTTTCAGAAATTTCTTCTGTTTTGTTCCATCTTCATGCATCATCACACTACCTTATCCTACTTGCTTTCATTCCTGCACCACAGTCCAGTTATTTTCCAGCACCTTCCATGGAGGCTCATATACCATTTCCGTCGTTCTCACTTTTTGAAAGGTATACAAGATCTTTATCCATGTTCATTTTATTCAATTTTTGTGAATCATCACACTATGTTTTCCATTCCCAGATTAATTTTTTCCGTGTTTCAACACCCAGTTTTCACTTTCTCCAAAGGTTTCTACGAAAATTTCTGAAACCTTTTCGCTTTGACCGCACACACACACACACACACACACACACACACACACACACACACACACACACACACACACACACACACACACACACACATATATATATATATATATATATATATATATATATATATATATATATAGATAGATAGATATATGCAGAAAAAACCACTGGGAAATAAGAAGCTCAGTCCGAACGTTTTCGTCTATTTAAGACATTATCAAGGAATATTCCTTGATGTCATAAATAGACGAAAACGTTCGAACTAAGCTTCTTATTTCCCAGTGGTTTTTTCTGCATATTATTTTCACGTGTGCCTTGTGAATTACTGCAAAATATAAATATATATGTATATAGATATATATATATATATAGATATATAGATATATATATATATATATATATATATATATATATATATATATATATATATATATATAGATATATACAGTATGTATATAAACATCCACACGAACATACATACGTACATGTGCTTGTGGATAGAAACGCGTGTTCATGATGGTGTACGTACACCGCCATGCCCTTGTGTTCAGTCCCACATCTGCGAAGAAATCTTGAGTGGACGCGGTCATGTCTCTGCCAGGATCCTGAACGGTCGAGTCGGGGAGTTTCTTCACGACTTAAGGTAAGTTCTTTTATATTTTCGGAGCTAGTATAGGTATATAAAAATTATTTCTTAGCCTAAATTGCTAGAAATATTAGGCCTAAATTGCCATGTATATTGAGCCTAAATTGCCAATACAAATACGCATGAGCCTAAATCGCCATACAATATGCGTTCTTACCTTAAGTCACTACACTAAGCTCCTCAACTTCTGGTAAAATTACCCCCGAAAATCCAGAAGTTGAAACTCCCCAAGAACCCCTAAGAAGAAATCCACCCGAAGACGGAGTTCCTTGTAGACCCTTCAACTTCGACTTGAAATCCACTGGAAAGCCCTCATTCCCAAAGTGAAATGCTTTTAAAAACCTCTATCGTCAAGTTGGACAGTGTCGAGAATCCCGCAATCCCTTATTAAAATTGTTTCGAAGACCTCTGAACTTAACAAAAATCAATCCCATACTGAACTTTCTTGAAGACCCAACAAATCCTGTCATAAGATGCCTTGAGCCCCGAAGTACCTCTAGAAATTCTTACTTCAGAATTGAGCATCTTTAAATTTCAATTCCTGAAGGAAATTGACTTAGAAATAACTTCAACACTCAAAATGAGCTACTCAAAAAAAAAAAAAATTATAAGTGCCTTCAAGAACCTCTCCTCATGCTTAACTACTTTCGAAACTCTTCGTCGTTGAGGTGTTCTCCAAAAGGTGTTGCTTTGAATTCCCTCTAGCACTGGGTTGAACTGTCCTCAAAACCTTCCGGTCTTAGGCTGACTTTCCATTATTATTATTATTATTATTTTTTTCTGGAAAACTTTTCCTGGTGAAAATTCGACTGCTTTCAGTGCGCCTTTGACCAAATATAGAACATCTTTAATAATACCTTCGTTAAAAAATTCGACTTCCCGGAAAACATCTTTACTCGAAAATTGGGAATCTTTGAAATCTTCCTTGTCCAAATGTCTGACCGCCTCAAAAACCAGTCATCAGTGATTAAACCAAACTTCTATGGTGAACTAGTAATTTTTTTAGATACAACGGCCTCTCCTGAACTGAACAAAATCACCAAACATTACCCACAATAATGTAAAAATATGTCTTTGGAAGCAAAGGACGGCGCGAGAAATCCCCATGAATTGGGTCCTCCCAGAAGCTTCCTAGATTCGTCTGACAAGCCATTCTCTCCTTCCAGAGGACTGATCGAAAGTCCTATCAAATGTTGGACTCACCGGCGGAGCTGAAATTTTAGCTCCCAAGAAGAGCGCCTTTGTTTATAGTAACTCCCTGTACGCGTCACCAAGTTCCCTGTATTTGCACAGGCACGAAGCCCTACGAGAAACAACAAAATAAGAACAATATTTGGAAAGTTTTATGCTAACGGCGTCTTGAAACTCAGTTGACTCAAGTGGGTTTCGAACCTGCGATCTTCTCATCAGGCCTTCTACCAACTAATACCAAGCGGCTTTATTCACCTTTTACTCGTGGCACTAGGTTAAGTTAGGTCATGCTATTAGGTGGCGGTGCTGCATGGAAACTACTCCGTGTCTATTGACCTATGTACTAAGATAGCCAGGTCAAGTGGAGGTCACCTGGAGATCTCTGTCTGTGTGTGAATGTGTGTGTGTATGTGTGTGTGTGTGTGTGTGTGTGTGTATGTATTTACCTAAATGTATCCTACAGGAAGGGGAGCTATGCTCGTGGTGTGTGTGTGTGTGTGTGTGTGTGTGTGTGTGTGTGTGTGTGTGTGTGTGTGTGTGTGTGTGTGTGTGTGTGTGTGTGTGTGTATGTGTGTGTGCGTGTGTGCATATAAAACACCTTGGGATATGATAGGTGTTTTCCACAGCTGTGAAGAGAAAATACTCACGATTGTCGTCAGAGTAAAGAACATATGTCTCCATCGTCAAGTAAGCACAATCTTTCCTTAGAAACAGAAACTCTGCTAAAATGTCGAGTTCGAAATACAATAAAATCACAGTCTTCTGTCTCCCATCCGATGGCATTTGTCAGAATAAAGAGAGTAGATGAGAGGATTAGGTAAAAATGTAGTCTGATCGAGCACGCCAGCCGAGACAGCTACGTGGGCCAAGCATCAAATTCGCTGAAGCCATTTCAGGTTACAAGAGGTCAGCCTTTAAGACTGGAAGCTTTTCCACGTGTTAATAAGTTGTTTTGTCATCATTTGTCTCTTTGATTTTCATTTATTATTAGTTATATGTTAATTTATCATTATTTACTATTCACCTGTTTGTTTATTATCTAACTATACCTATGCATTTATTTACGTATTTTATTTGTTATTTACATTATTAAAGTTTTCATTTATTAGTTATATGTTAATTTATTATTTACTATTTACCTGTTTGTTTATTACTTAAATATACCTATGCATTTATTTATGTATTTTATTTCTTATTTACATTTGGGAGATAGGGTTGATGAAAGAATATTAGGATGGTTTGGACACATGGAAAGAATGAGTGAAGAAAGACTTGTAAAAGAGGTATGGAAGGCAGATGTGGAGGGAGTGAACATGAGGGGACGTCCTAGGATGAGGTGGATGGATGGGGTGAAGGGGGCTTTGGGGAAGAGGGGAATGTCTGTTGAGGAAGGAAGGGAGAGGACGGAAGACAGAGGTGAGTGGAGAATGGTTGTATATGGATGATGTTGTGATTGCATGAGGAGGAATGGGCGGGGGGTGGGGGGTGGGGTAGTATGTGTGAGTAAATTTTGACGCAGCCCGAAGGGATTTCTCCCCGTCCTCTCCTTATATGCAGGGGGGGGTCGCCGATTAAATGAAGCGGCCTTGCTGTGGATGTGCTGTGTCTTGCGACACTGCTTCTGACCCAGGGCGGTGGGCAGGGTGCAGGGATGACCCGTCATCCAGGAGGTGCTCAGATGAGAGGGAGGGTGGGAGGGGTGTGGAGTGTATTTAGGGATGAAATGGGTGGGAGTGTTTTTATGCCTTTCTCTTTTTGGCTACCTCTCTTGGAAGGGGAAAAAGCCTTGGTATATGTATGTATGTATTTACATTATTATAGTTTTTATTTATTTATTTATTATTATTATGATTTTTTTCGCATCCGACCTAGATATGGACCAAAAGGTCTCCTGTCGGCATGCTCTGCCTTTGTAATCCTTTGTAAGCTATCTCACGTACTTTTCAGTAACCTCATGCATTTTCCAGCAGTCTCACATTTTCCAAACAGTCCTCTGGGAACTGATATAGTCCCAACACGTAGACGACACAAAATCATCTCATCGTTGAGGAGCCATCTTAGGCTGGCAACTGTTTAGAGAGTAAAATGCAATGTTTAATTAACACGCTCAGTTAGCGTCGCGAAAGTCAGTAGTTTTATGTTCTCATTAGAATGTAAGCACTCTTAGAGGAAAACTGCTTGTTCTTGAGCATTCTGTATAACCATCACTCGCTTGAATCTTTTTTCTTTGATAATGAAACTCTTATGTCTCCTGCGAATGAGGTTAGAATGCCAATTAAAGGACATCCTCTTTGCAAAAGAACTTAAAGTCTTCGCAAAAATTATTCTCCTTGAAATTAAAAGAATACTACCATGACACTGAAATGCATAATACTATTAAACGGATAGTCATATGTAAGAATACAAAAAAGAAATACTATGAAAGTTATGTATGTATATGTAATTTCTAATACACACACGCACACACACATACACAGATAGAGAGCTCCTGGTGACCACCACTTGACCTGGCTTAGTACATAGGTCAATAGACACGGCGTAAACTCAACACCACCTAATATCATGAACTAACCTAACCTAATGCCATAAGTAACAGATGAATAAAGCCGCTTGGTATTAGTTGGTAGAAAGCCTGATGAGGAGAAGATCGCAGGTTCGAAACCCGCTTGAGTCAACTGAGTTTCCA
>NW_027467476.1:242500-290000 GCF_046742065.1 Oratosquilla oratoria | reverse complement strand
AGTTCCTTGTAGACCCTTCAACCTCGACTTGAAATCCACTGGAAAGCCCCGATTCCCAAAGTGAAATGCTTTGAAAAACCTCTATCGTCAAGTTGGACAGTGTCGACAATCACCGCAATCCCCTATTAAAATTGTCTCGAAGACCTCTGAACTTAACAAAAATCAACCCATACTGAACTTTCTTGAAAACCCAACAAATCCTGTCATAAGATGCCTTCAACCCCGAAGTACCTCTAGAAATTCTTATTTCAGAATTGAGCATCTTTAAATTTCAATTCCTAAAGGAAATTGACTTAGGAATAACTTCAACACTCAAAATGAGCTACATCTAATATAAAAAAAATTAATGGTTGCTTACGCCGTCCGGTGGTAATTCGGTCACACCTACGCGTTTGGTGGTAAATCGGTTACACCGCCAACTACGGTGAAGAAGAACTCGAAGAAGAAGAACTCGAAGAAATCGAAGAAGAAGAAGAGGAAGAACTCGAAGAAGAAGAAGAAGAAGAAGAAGAAGAACTCGAAGAAGAAGAACTCGAAGAACTCGAAGAAGAGGAAGAAGAAGAACTCGAAGAACTCGAAGAAGAAGAAGTAGAACTCGAAGAAGAAATCGAAAAACTCGAAGAAGAACTCGAAGAACTCGAAAAAGAAGAACTCGAAGAACTCGAAAAAGAAGAACTCGAAGAACTCGAAAAAGAAGAACTCGAAGAACTCGAAAGAGAAGAACTCGAAGAAGAACTCGAAGAAGAAGGAGAACTCGAAGAAGAAGAACTCGAAGAACTCGAAGAAGAACTCGAAGAAGAACTCGAAGAACTCGAAAAAGAACTCGAAGAACTCTTTATTTTCCAAAAAAGGGGCGTAGCCCAGGGCGCGCAGCGCCCGCGCCTAAGTCGCAGCGCCGCAGGCCAAGGCCCCCGGCGTAGCTGGGCCGGCGCAGCCGGTGGGCTTGTAAAAAAAAAAAAAAAAGTTCCTTCAAGAACCTCTCCTCATGCTTAACTACTTTCGAAACACTTCGTCGTTGAGGTGTTCTCCAAAAGGTGTTGCTTTGAAGTCCCTCATGCACTGGGTTGAACTGTCTTCAAAAAGTTTTCAGTTTTAGGCTGACTTTCTCCGAAAATCCATTTTTTTTTTTCTGGAAATTTCTTCCTGGTGAAAATTCGACTGCTTTTAATGCGCCTTTGACCAAACATAGGACATCTTCAATAATACCTTCGTTAAAAAATTCGACTTCCCGGAAAATATCTTTACCCGAAAATAGGGAATCTTTGAAATCTTCCTTGGTCAAATGTCTGACCGCCTCAAAAACCAGTCGTCAGTGATTAAACCAAACTTCTATTGTGAACTAGTAATCTCTTTAGATACAACGGCCTCTCCTCAACTGAACAAAATCGCCAAACATTACCCACAATAATGTAAAAATATGCCTTTGGAAGCAAAGGACAGCGCGAGAAATCCCCATATTGATGAACTGGGTCCTCCCAGAAGCTTCCAAGATTCGTCTTACAGACCATCCTCTCCTTCCAGAGGACTGATCGAAAGTCCTATCAAATGTTGGACTCACCGACGGAGCTGAAATTTTAGCTCGCAAGAAGAGCGCCTTTGTTTATAGTAACTCCCTGTACGCGTCACCAAGTTCCCTGTATTTGCACAGACACGAAGCTCTAGGAGAAGCTACAAAATAAGAACAGTATGTGGGAAGTTTTATCTCAACGGTGTCTGGAAACTCAGTGGACTCGAGCGGGTTTCGAACCTGCGATCTTCTCCTCATCGGGCCTTCTACCAACTAATACCAAGCGGCTTTATTCACCTATTACTCGTGGTACTAGGTTAAGTTAGGTCATGCTATTAGGTGGCGTTGCTGTATGGAAACTACTCCGTGTCTATTGACCTATGTACTAAGATAGCCAGGTCAAGTGGAGGTCACCTGGAGATCTCTGTCAGTGTGTGTGTGTGAGTGTGTTTGTGTGTGTGTGTGTGTGTGTGTGTGTGTGTGTGTGTGTGTGTGTGTGTGTGTGTGTGTGTGTGTATGTGTGTGTGTGTATTTACCTATTTACCTAGTTGTATCTTACAGGAAGGGGAGCTATGCTCGTGGTGTGTGTGTGTGTGTGTGTGTGTGTGTGTGTGTGTGTGTGTGTGTGTGTGTGTGTGTGTGTGTGTGTGTGTGTGTGTGTGTGTGTGTGTGTGCACATATAAAATACCTTGGGATATGATAGGTGTTTTCCTCAGCTGTGAAGAGAAAATACTCACGATTGTCGTCAGAGTAAAGAACATATGTCTCCATCGGCAAGTAAGCACAATCTTTCCTTAGAAACAGAAACTCTGCTAGAATGTCGATTTCGAAATACAATAAAATCACAGTCTTCTGTCTCCCATCTGATGGCATTTGTCAGAATAAAGAGAGTAGATGAGAGGATTAGGTAAAAATGTAGTCTGATCGAGCACGCCAGGCGAGACGGCTACGTGGGCCAAGCATCAAATTCGCTGAAGCCATTTCAGGTTACAAGAGGTCAATCTTTAAGACTGGAAGCGCCTCAATGTGTTGATAAGTTGTTTTGTCATCATTTGTCTGTTTGATTTTCATTTGTCATTAGTTATATGTTAATTTATTATTATTTACTGTTTGTTTATTATTTAATTATACCTATGCATTTATTTACGTATTTTATTTCTTATTTACATTATTATAGCTTTTGTTTATTAATTTATTATTATTATGATTTTTTTTCGCATCCGACCTAGATATGGACCAAAAGATCTCCTGTCGGCATGCTCTGCCTTTGTAATCCTTTGTAAGCTATCTCACGTACTTTTCAGTAACCTCATGCATTTTCCAGCAGTCTCACATTTTCCAAACAGTCCTCTGGGAACTGATATAGTCCCAACACGTAGACGACACAAAACCATCTCATCGTTGAGGAGCCATCTTAGGCTGGCAACTGTTTAGAGAGTAAAAACATTTGAGTAACACTTCGTGGAATTAAAAATATAATGTTTAATTAATACGCTCAGTTAGCGTCGGGAAAGTCAGTAGTTTTATGTTCTCATTAGAATCTAAGCACTCTTAGAGGAAAACTGCTTGTTCTTTCGAATTCTCTATAACCATCACTCGCTTGAATCTTTTTTCTTTGATAATGAAAGTCTTATGTCTCCTGCGAATAAGATTAGAATGCCAATTAAAGGACATCCTCTTTGCAGAAGAAGTTAAAGTCATGGCAAAAAATTATTCTTCTGAAATTAAAAGAATACTACCATGACACTGAAATGCATAATACTATTGAACGGATAGTCATATGTAAGAATACAAAAAAGAAATACTATGAAAATTATGTATGTATATGTAATTTCTAATACACACACACACACACACACACACACACACACACACACACACACACACACACACACACACACACACAGATAGAGAGCTCCTGGTGACCACCACTTGACCTATCTTAGCACATAGGTCAATAGACAATGCGTAACCTCAACACCACCTAATATCATGAACTAACCTAACCTAATGCCATAACTAACAGATGAATAAAGCCTCTTGGTATTAGTTGGTAGAAAGCTTGATGAGGAGAAGATCGCAGGTTCGAAACCCGCTTGAGTCCAATGAGTTTCCAGACGCCGTTGGGATAAAACTTTCCAAATATTGTTCTTATTTTGTAGCTTCTCCTAGGGCATCGTGTCTGTGCAAATACAAGGAACTTGGTGACGCGTACAGGGAGCTACTATATACAAAGGCGCTCTTCTTGGGAGCTCAGATATCAGCTCCGTCGGCGAGTCCAACATTTGATAGGACTTTGGATCAGTCCTCTGGAAGGAGAGGCTTGTCAGACGAATCTAGGAAGCTTCTGGGAGGACCCAATTCATCAATATAGGGATTTCTCGCGCTGTCCTTTGCTTCCAAAGGCATATTTTTACATTATTGTGGGTAATGTTTGGTGATTTTGTTCAGTTGGGGAGAGGCCGTTGTATCTAAAAAGATTACAAGTTCACCATAGAAGTTTGGTTTAATCAGTGATGACTGGTTTTTGAGGCAGTCAGACATTTGGCCAAGGAAGATTTCAAAGATTACCAATTTGCGGGTAAAGATATTTTCCTTGAAGTCGAATATTTTAACGAAGGTATTATTGAAAGTAGTAGAATTTTCACCAGGAGGAGTTTTCCAGAAAAAAAGGATTTTTAGAGAAAGTCAGCCTAAGGCCGAAAGCTTTTGAAAACAGTTCTACGAAGAGTTTCGAAAGTAGTTCAGCATGAGGAGAGAGGCTTTTGAAGGTACTTTTCATTTTTTTAAGTAGTTCATTTTTCGTGTTAAAGTTATTTCTAAGTCAATTTCCTTTAGGAATTGAAATTTAAAGACGCTCAATTCTGAAATAATATTTTTTAGAGGTACTTCGGGGTTGAAGGCATCTTATGACAGGATTTGTTGGGTTTTCAAGAAAGTTCAGTGTGGGGTTGATTTTTGTTAAGCTCAGAGGTCTTCGAGACAATTTTAATAAGGGACTGCGGGGTTCTCGACACTGTCCAACTTGACAATGGAGGTTTTACAAAGCAGTTCACTTTGTGAATGTGGGCTTTCCAGTGGATTTTAAGTCGAAGTTGAAGGGTCTTCGAGGAACTCCGTCTTCGGGTGGATTTCTTCTGAGGGGTTCTTGGGGAGTTTCAACTTCTGGCTTGTGAGTGGGGATTTTCGGGGGTCAATTTACCCGAAGTTGAGGAGCTTAGTGTAGTGACTTAAGGTAAGAACGCATATTGTATGGCGATTTAGGCTCATGCGTATTTGTATCGGCAATTTAGGCTCGATTTATATGGCAATTTAGGCCTAATATTTCTAGCAATTTAGGCTAAGAAATAATTTTTATATACTTACCTTAAGTCGTGAAGCTCCCGACTCGACTGTTCAGGATCCTGGCAGAGATATGAGCGCGCTCACTCAAGATTTCTTCGCAGATGTCGGACTGAACACAAGGGCATGGCGGTGTACGTACGCCATCATGAACACGCGTTTCTATCCACAAGCGCATGTATGTATGTATGTATGTATGTATGTATGTATGTACGTGTGGATGTATGTATACGTACTGTATATTGTATATATGTATATATATATATATATATATATATATATATATATATGATATATACACACACACACACACACACACACACACACACACACACACACACACACACACACACACACACACACACACACACACATATATATATATATATATATATATATACAGTATATATATACATATATATATACATATATAATATATATATATACATATATATATATGTATATATATATATACATATATAAATATATATATGTATATATATACATATATATGTTTATATATGTATATATATACATATATATATATTCTGGTTGAAATCAACTGCACTGCATGCTTTGATGATTTTAAGGTAGGAATTCTTGATCTTTTGAAAGATCTTCTTATCACTTTCTACAAGTGATAGGAAGATATTTCAAAAGATCAAGAATTCCTACCTTAAAATCATGAAAGTATCCAGTGCAGTTGATTTTAACCAGAATTGTTTGAGAGAAAACCTGTGCCCAAGAAATATATATATATATATATATATATATATATATATATATATATATATATATATATATATATATATATATATATATATGCATGTATACACACACACACACATACACACACACGCACATATATATATATATATATATATGTGTGTGTGTGTGTGTGTGTGTGTGTGTGTGTGTATGCGGTCATAGGGAAAAGGTTTCAGAAATTTTCGAAGAGGCCTTTTGAGAAAGTGAAAACTGGGTGTTGAAACACGGGAAGAAATTAATCGGGGAATGGGAAAGATAGTGTGATGATTCACAAAGAGGGAATGAATCAGACACAGGTAAAAATCTTGTAGAACTTTCAAAAAGTAAGAAAGACGGATATGGTGTAAGAGCCTCCATTGAAGGTGCTGGAAAAGAACTGGACTGTTGTGCAGGGATGGATGAAAGCGAGTAGGATAAGGTAGTGCGATTATGCATGAAGATAGAATAAAAGAGAAGAAATTTCTGAAAGGAAAGAATTTTGAAGTGATAGAAATGCCTCCGAATATACAAGGAAAAGGTCAAGGGGATATTGTATGAATGAAATATATATATGTATATATGTATCTCGTGGGCGGGGAGTTGGGTGTGTGTGTGCGTGTAAGGTCATAGCATTACCCATACATCGGTCATACGAGCTCTGAGCTGTCTTCCGGGAGGGAAATATCTGTCGATCACGAATCCAGCACGTGATCCAAAGACCAATGTGAACACACACACAGACACACACACACACACACACACACACACACACACACACACACACACACACACACACACACACACACACACACACACACAGCTCCTGATGACTTCCACTTGACCTGGCTATCTTAGCACTTAGGTTAATAAACACGGCGTAGCTTCCATAATGATCAAATTCTCATGGGATGGAAGCGAGAGTATGTTTTTATTACTGAACTTTTGTCTATGTGTTAAACTATAAAAATATTTCTTAGCTATATGCTGTGTATTGTCCATTACATATTTGGGATATTTTATTTCTAGTGTCATAAATATTCCTATTTCACCATCTTAAAACCAAAATATAATTTTTTTTTCTTCAATGTTTTTAAGAGCATTTAGAGTTTGCTGTTCTGAAATTTTATACAATGGAATAGGAAAATTTTATGACAATGGAAAGAAATCATCCCAAATATGTAATGAACAATGCACAGTAAATAGCTAATAAAAATTATGGCTTAATACAGACAAAAGTTCATTAATAAAAACGTACTTTCGCTTCCATACCATGAGAATTTGATCATTCTTTCTCATATTTTTAGCACCTTTGGAATACAAGTTGTCTTTAAAAATAACAGTATTGTAAAAAGCCTATTGATTAAAGAATAACTCATAGTCTGATAAAGATGTTTTTACAGCATCCCATGTAAAGAATGTAATTCTAAATATATAGGTCAAACTAGTAGAGACTCGAAATTGAGGAAAAGGCAGCATAATTATGTAATGTATATGTAATATATGCACATATCACAAAGGTTAGACATGTCTAATCTTGGTGTTATGTACAGTCGGTGAATGAGTGTTCTATTTCGGTTTGTTTCTGAAATGTAACGGCTACTGGGGTTACCTGTCCCAGTGTACGAGGGAGACCCCCTTTATATAGATTTCCTCTTGCTACCACAGTATTACCCAGAAGACGAACACCGGACAGGGTTCGAAACGTCGGAATAAATGGGAAACGATGAGCCCAGCGTATACTTTCTTCCAAAATGGTACCTGGACTCCAGCTATTTACGAATATATATATATATATGTGTGTGTGTGTGTATATATATATGTAAATTATGTATATATGTATATGTATGTATATATATATGTATATATACGAAAGGCCTATAGATCAGATGTGGGAAATATTTCAAAATACGCTCACTAAGATGATTCATACTTACATTCCTTTTAAGGACAGACGTCCCCCAAATCAGGCTCGCCCAAAGTGGCTCGACAAAGAAACTGAAAAAAGTGTTGCTAAAAAGAGACAGGCTTATAAGAAATATAAGTGCTCGGGTGCATCTAATGACTATGAAAGTTATGTATCAATACAGAGAGATTTAAAAAAGACAATAAGAAAAAGAAAACGACAATACGAAATGAACATCGCTGAGAAATCCAAAGAGAATCCCAAAGAATTCTATAGTTACATTAGAGATAAAAAGGTTGTTAGGAATCACATTGGTCCACTATTATCTGCTGACGGTCAACTTGAATATTCAAATGAAGGAATGTGTAATCTCTTAAACAATTATTTTAGCTCGGTATTCGTAAACGAAACACCTCAAAGTGAATTCCAAACTGAAACCTGTGAAAAGTCTGGGGTAAACTTACTCACTACGGTAAATATAACAAAAGAAACAATTAAAAGGTGTATAGACAAACTCAAAGTTAATAAAACACCAGGGCCTGACGGTTGGCATCCAAGAATCTTAAAGGAAATGAAAAATGAGATTGTTGTTCCATTACAAATTATTTTCAAGAAATCCATCATATCCGGAGATGTCCCAAGAGAATGGAAACTAGCTAACGTTACTCCCATATTCAAAAAAGGTGACAAAAAGAAACCAAATAACTATAGGCCTATTAGTTTGACTTCGATCGTAGGAAAAATAATGGAAACTATCATCAGAGATGCTATCGAATATCATTTAGAAAGTAATCGTTTGATAAATGATAGCCAACATGGTTTCAGACGGAAACGTTCTTGCGTGACTAACTTACTCGAATTCTACAACACAGTTGTCTCGAATTATGACAAAAGAAACAATATAGATTTAATATATCTAGACTTTGCAAAAGCTTTTGATACCGTCCCACATGAAAGACTACTTACTAAATTAGCTTTGCATGGAATAAGTGGTAGCCTATTAGGTTGGACTAGTAATTGGTTGAAAGGTCGAAAACAGAGAGTTGTTTTAAATGGAAAAACTTCTGGATGGAAAAGTGTTGCAAGTGGAGTTCCTCAGGGTTCCGTTCTTGGGCCACTTCTATTCATAGTATATATAAATGATATAGACCATGGACTAAAATCTACTATTTCCAAATTTGCTGATGATACAAAACTGTGCGGAGTGGCAAATGATCACTCAAACCAATTAGATATTCAAGAAGATTTAGATCAATTACAGCAATGGTCTGAAAAGTGGCTAATGAAATTTAACACAAGTAAATGCAAGGTAATGCACATAGGTAAAAATAACAGCAAGTACGATTACAAGTTATTTGGAAATTCGTTAACAAAAGTGGATAGTGAAAAAGATCTCGGCGTAATTATCAGTAACGACCTCAAATCATCTAAGCAGTGTATTTCAGCCTCTGAGAAAGCAAATAAGATTCTGGGATTGATTGCGCGATCTTTTGATTTCAAAAGTCCATCACTCATTAACAAGCTATATAAATCGTTAGTTCGTCCACATTTGGAATATGCTGTTTCCGTATGGTCACCGAATCTCATTAAAGACATTGACAGACTGGAAAAAGTACAACGACGAGCCACAAAACTGATTCCAAATATCAAAAATAAATCATACGAAAATCGACTTAAGCACATGAATCTGTTTTCCCTAAAAAAGCGTAGACTCAGAGGTGACTTGATACAGGTCTTTAAGATTTTAAAGGGAATTGACAACATCAAAAGTGACCAAATTTTCACATTGAATGAGAATCAGACAAGAAACAATGGTCTCAAACTGTCCGGAAATAGATTCAATTTTGAAGTAGGTAGAAACAACTTTGCCAACCGTGTAGTTAATGAATGGAATAAACTTCCTGCACAGGTAGTGCAATGTAGTTCAGTTCGAAGCTTTAAGAATCATTTAGATAAATACCTAAGTAAGATGCTGTAATTATTATAATTTATGTTATATTATTTGTTTTTGTTTTGTTATAATTTGTCTGTCTGATTTTCATTTATCATTAGTTATATGTCAATTTATTATCATTTACTATTGACCTGTTTGTTTGTTATTCAACTATACCAATGCATTTATTTATGTATTTTAATTGTTATTTCCATTGTTATAGTTTTAATTTATTATTAATATGATTTTTTTTTTTTTTTTTTTTTTTTTTTTTTGCATCCGACCTAGATATGGATCAAAAGGTCTCCTGTCGGCATGCTTTGCCTTTGTAATATATATGTATATATATATATGTATATGCATATATATATATATGTATATATATATATATATGTATATATATATATATATATATATATATATAGACTCATCTGCTGGGATTCGAACCCTTGCCCACGCGGCTTGCGTCTTGTAAGACAAAGATCTTAATGATCACGCTATCTCGACCCTACAAAACGAAACGACTTAGTTCACGGCCCAGTCGTTCCGCCGAGGGCACTCGGACAGAACGTGATACGTAATGTATTTCATCAAATCCTTTATGCAGGCTAGTCTTCCGACAAGTGTTTGTGTCATTTGACATTTTTGGAAATAGACTCATCTGCTGGGATTCGAACCCTTGCCTACGCGGCTTGCGTCTTGTAAGACAAAGACCTTAATGATCACGCTATCTCGACCCTACAAAACGAAACGACTTAGTTCACGGCCCAGTCGTTCCGCCGAGGGCACTCGGACAGAACGTGATACGTAATGTATTTCATCAAATCCTTTATGCAGGCTAGTCTTCCGACAAGTGTTTGTGTCATTTGACATTTTTGGAGATAGACTCAACTGCTGGGATTCGAACCATAGGATACGCGGCTTGCGTCTTGTAAGACAAAGATCTTACCGATCACGCCATCTCGACGTTCTGTCCGAGTGCCCTCGGCGGAACGACTGGGCCGTGAACTAAGTCGTTTCGTTTTGTAGGGTCGAAATAGCGTGATCGGTAAGGTCTTTGTCTTACAAGACGCAAGCTGCGTAGGCAAGGATTCGAATCCCAGGAGATGAGTCTATTTCCAAAAATGTCAAATGACACACACATATATGTATATATATATATATATATATATATATATTATATATATATATTGCAGTAATTCACAAGGCACACGTCAAAATAATATGCAAGAAAAAAACCAGTTTTTTTCTTTATATATATATATATATATATTGCAGTAATTCACAAGGCACACGTGAAAATAATATGCAAGAAAAAACCACTGGTTTTTTGTTATATTATATATTATATATATATATATATTATATATATTATATATACATATATGTATATATATATGTATATATATATATATATATATGTATGTATATATATGTATATATATATGTATATATATATGTATATGTATATATATATGTATATATATATATGTATATATATATGTGTATATATATATATGTATATATATATATGTATATATATATGTATATATATATATGTATATATATATATGTATATAAATATGTATGTATATATATTCCCAAATGTCTATTCCTCATTACACTCTTTAATCCACCAATGCATTTACTCGCTTCTCTCAATCTACATTCTACCTCCACCTTCACTCCACCCGTCATCCAGAGGTGCTCAGTCTGCGAAGAGGAGACTGTATGAAGGAGTGATTGTGCCAACAGCACTGTATGGGGCAGAAACGTGGAACATAAGAGAAGAAGAGAGAAGGAGTTTGAATGTGTTTGAGATGAGGTGTCTGAGAAGTATGGTGGGGGTTACTAGGCTGGATAGAGTGAGAAATGAGGAGGTGAGGAGGAGAACAGGGGTGAAAAAGGAGCTGGGAGATAGGGTTGATGAAAGAATATTAGGATGGTTTGGACACATGGAAAGAATGAGTGAAGAAAGACTAGTAAAAGAGGTATGGAAGGCAGATGTGGAGGGAGTGAACATGAGGGGACGTCCTAGGATGAGGTGGATGGATGGGGTGAAGGGGGCTTTGGGGAAGAGGGGAATGTCTGTTGAGGAAGGAAGGGAGAGGACGGAAGACAAAGGTGAGTGGAGAATGGTTGTATATGGATGATGTTGTGATTGCATGAGGAGGAATGGGCAGGGGGGTAGTATGTGTGAGTAAATTTTGACGCAGCCCGAAGGGATTTTCTCCCCGTCCTCTCCTTATATGCAATGGGGGACGGAGAGGGGGGGTCGCCGATTAGATGAAGCGGCCTTGCTGTGGATGTGCTGTGTCTTGCGACACTGCTTCTGACCCAGGGCGGTGGGCAGGGTGCAGGGATGACCCGTCATCCAGGAGGTGCTCAGATGAGAGGGAGGGTGGGAGGGGTGTGGAGTGTATGTAGGGATGAAATGGGTGGGAGTGTTTTTATGCCTTTCCCTTTTTGGCTACCTCCCTTGTAAGGAGGGGGAAAAAGCCTTGTATGTATGTATGTATATATATATATATGTATATAAATATGTATATATATATATATATACATATACATATATATATATGTATATAATATGTAAATATACATACATATATACATAATATATATATATATCATTCATTCATACAGTATCCTCTTAACTTTTTTCCTTGTTTTTTCGGAGTCATTTCTGTCACTTCAAAATTCTTCCTTTCAGAAATTTCTTCTGCTTTGTTCCATCTTCATGCATCATCACACTACCTTATCCTACTAGCTTTCATTCCTGCACCACAGTCCAGTTATTTTCCAGCACCTTCCATGGAGGCTCATATACCATTTCCGTCGTTCTCACTTTTTGAAAGCTATACAAGATCTTTATCCATGTTCGTTTTACTTAATTTTTGTGAATCATCACACTATGTTTTCCATTCCCAGATTAATTTTTTCCCTTGTTACAATACCCAGTTTTCACTTTCTCCAAAGGTTTCTACGAAAATTTCTGAAACCTTTTCGCTTTGACCGCGCACACACACACACACACACACACACACACACACACACACACACACACACACACACACACACACATATATATATATATATATATATATAGATAGATAGATAGATATATGCAGAAAAAAACACTGGGAAATAAGAAGCTTAGTCCGAACGTTTTCGTCTATTTAAGACATTATCAAGGAATATTCCTTCATGTCTTAAATAGACGAAAACGTTCGGACTAAGCTTCTTATTTCCCAGTGGTTTTTTCTGCATATTATTTTCACGTGTGCCTTGTGAATTACTGCAAAATATAGGTATATATGTATACATATATATATATATATATATATATATATATATATATATATATATATATATATATATATATGCAGTATGTATACAAACATCCACACGAACATACATACGTACATGTGCTTGTGGATAGAAACGCGTGTTCATGATGGTGTACGTACACCGCCATGCCCTTGTGTTAGTCCGACATCTGCGAAGAAATCTTGAGTGAACGCGGTCATGTCGTTGCGAGGTTCCTGAACGGTCGAGTCGGGGAGTTTCTTCACGACTTAAGGTAAGTTCTTTTATATTTTCGGAGCTAGTGTATGTATATAAAAATTATTTCTTAGCCTAAATTGCTAGAAATATGGAGCCTAAATTGCCATGTATATTGAGCCTAAATTGCCAATACAAATACGCATGAGCCTAAATCGCCATACAATATGCGTTCTTACCTTAAGTCACTACACTAAGCTCCTCAACTTCTGGTAAAATTACCCCCGAAAATCCAGAAGTTGAAACTCCCCAAGAACCCCTCAGAAGAAATCCACCCGAAGACGGAGTTCCTGGAAGACCCTTCAACCTCGACTTAAAATCCACTGGAAAGCCCTCATTCCCAAAGTGAAATGCTTTCAAAAACCTCTATCGTCAAGTTGGACAGTGTCGAGAACCCCGCAATCCCTTATTAATATTGTCTCGAAGACCTCTGAACTTTCTTGAAAACCCAACAAATCCTGTCATAAGATGCCTTCAACCCCGAAGTACCTCTAGAAATTCTTATTTCAGAATTGAGCATCTTTAAATTTCAATCCCTGAAGGAAGTTGACTTAGAAATAACTTCACTCAAAATGAGCTACTCAAAAAAAAAAAAAAAAATGAAAAGTGCCTTCAAGAATCTCTTCTCATGCTTAACTACTTTCGAAACTCTTCGTCGTTGAGGTGTTCTCCAAAAGGTGTTGCTTTGAATTCCCGCTAGCACTGGGTCGAACTGTTGTTACGGGTGGCTGGTATGTGAAGAGACGTTACGTATAACGTCTAAGTGCTTAAGAACCAGCGCACTTCTAGAAGCCACGGTAGGACTGAACTATCTGGTCAGGGCCTAGATAATTCGTAAGACTAGAAGTAAAGGTAACAAAGAAGATTCCAGGAAAGGAATATTAAACTAGCGATAAAACTAGTAAACGAAATTATTAATGGAAAATATTTACAGGCAATCAACACAAAAGAGAATGGGCAGTAGGGTCAATGGGACCGTTACATGATTATGAGAATATGGAAATTATCGTTCAAATAAGAAACAAGATAAGTATACAATATGGTACTAAGTACAAAGAGATCAGGAACATGCATCAAAATAAGTAATAAGTACAAATATAAGTAAAGTAATGCAATGTATATCAGACACGTAATGTAGGCAAAAAGGATGATCACTTCACACCAATCGTCTCATGAATCTAAACCTTCTAGTTTTTATCAAGAGATCAATATGTGGGAATATGACAACGAGTCAGCGAATTCAACCGCTTATATACCATTGGACCGGAAACGGAATACTTCCGGGTGAGTGTGCGGGTGAGGAGGAGGGTAAGTTAACACGTCAACATGGGTCGTTTTAGGACCCTCGACTCGCTTGAACAATCTATTTATTTAGTAACTGTCAAATCTGTGCGCTCCGAACTATTCAGGATTTCGCTTGTCTGTTTGTTCTACAAGAGTGCGCACCTCTCCGCACGTAGGCAAGATTACATATAGTGGACGGGCGTTACTGCTTAACATTGTTACAATACATACATAGACAAGAAATATGAACATAGTTATGTAATACAAAGGAACACAATTCTATAACATAATTACACATATGACGTAATATCTAATATTACGTTACACCTCCACCGTTTGGGAAAGCTTTTCACTTTCTGTTGAAAAGCTATGTTCTAGAAAGTATGGAGTAGTTCTTCTGCGCAGGGGACAGCTTCTTGCTGTAGTAGGTGATAGCGTGAAGAACTTCATTGTGTTCTTGCAAGAGGGTGGCACCGATACAGGTGTCGTTGGCGTCGACTTGCAGAAGAAAGGGTCGTTGGAAGTCGGGTGCCCTTAGAACTGGTGCGTTAGTGAGAAGGGACTTCAGGTTTTTGAAGGCCGTCTCACAGGTAGGCGTCCACACGAAGTCGTGGTCTTTTCTCAACAGGTCAGTCAATGGTTCTGCTACATCTTGTTTCTCAGATAAGTGAAGATTTTGTAGTATCTGGGAGTTTTCCAAGGGAATCTCAGGAGGATTAGGCAGGTTATCAGGAGGCTCTTCCGATTTTATTGTGGTAGAGCTGCAAATTGGAATTGGATCTCTGGAATGATAAGGTTTTAAGGTATTTATGTGACAGAGACGGGAACTCTTTCTTCTGTCTGGAGTTTTGATTATGTAGTTGAGATCACTGGCTCTGGACAAGACTTCATAGGGTCCTTTGTATTTAGCCTGCAATGGATCTCCTGGTATGGGAAGATAAAGTAACACTTGATCTCCTGGAGAGAAAGTTCTAAGTTTAGAATTTTTATCATACCGACCTTTCATTACTCGTTGAGCATTCGTCAAGTTCTCTCTTGCCAACTTCCAAGCTTCTAACAACTTCTCGGTGACCTGGGACACGTATTTCAAAGAAGGAACTGGTGGTTCTTCTTTCATCCATTGTTCATGAAGTATCTTTAGGGGGCCACGGACTTCATGACCGAAGACTAATTCTGATGGGCTGAATCCAAGGCTTTCTTGAATTGTTGTTCGGGTGGCGAACAACAAAAAGGGGAGTCCGTCTTCCCAATTTCGAGTGTTCTCAGCACAGAATATTCTTAACATTGTCTTGAGCGTTTGGTGAAAGCGCTCTAGAGCACCTTGTGATTGAGGATGATAGGCGGAGGAAGTTACATGATTTATACCTAGTGTTACAAGAGTTTCTCTAAACTTGTTGGAAAGAAAATTACTTCCTTGATCACTTTGAATGTTCTTAGGAAATCCTACCATAGTGAAATATTTCAACATTTCTCTGATTATGTTTTGAGCTTTAATATTTTTCAAAGGAATGGCTTCTGGAAAACGAGTGCTCATACACATGATTGTGAGAATGTACTGATTTCCTTTACTTGAAGGAGGTAAAGGTCCTACACAGTCAATAAGAACTTTTTTAAATGGCTCTTCCATTACAGGAATGGGATGGAGTGGAGCTTCTACAATTTTCTGGTTGGGCTTACCTACAAGTTGACATGTATGACACGTTTTACAATATTGGGCAACATCTTTGACAACCGTGGGCCAATGGAAATGTTGGGTTATGTTGAACAAGGTCTTTCTTACCCCTAAGTGACCTGCTAAGGGAGTATCATGAGCCAATCTTAGAACATTCCTGAAACCAAGAGGGAGGACTATTTGATTCCTTACTTGCCATGGCTGGTCAGCGGTTGCGGTGGATGCTCTCCATTTTCGCATTAGGACTCCGTTTTCTATATAGAAACCTCGTGACATATTTTCAACTTCTTCTGGAGAAGAAACAATCTCGTACAAATTTTTAAGAGAAGGATCTGACTTCTGTTCTTTGATTAATTCTGCTCTAGATAGAGAAACTGGTGAAGAAGAAGATGGGTCAGTTTGGGAGAATAGGGACTTATAGGTCTCCTCTTCAGATTTCTTGTACTGAGATCTGGTTACAGCACAAGCGGGAAACAACTGTAAGTTATCTGAAGGTTCTACTGAGGTCTTAGGGTTATTTGTTATTAAGGGAGAAATGACTTTGCTTCCAGCGATGTCATTGGCCAACAATAAGGATATTCCTACTATGGGAAGAGAGTCTACTACTGCTACTTTAACCATTCCGGTTGTTAAATCAGACCGCAAGAAAACATTATGTAATGGACATTTTATAATTCCTCCAACTCCTTCTATCAATATATCATAACCTGTATATGACTCACCCAGATTCTGCAAGACAGAATTTAAAATCAGACTTTGCTTTGCTCCTGTGTCTCGGAGTATGGAAATAGGATATTGTTGTGAACTACTACTATGAGATATAGTTCCTGAAGATACAAATGGTTTGAAACAAGGATCATGATCTGATGAGGGGGGTTCTACATTACTTGACAATACCGGCTTCTTTGGTAGTTTATCCTGAATAGAGGATTTTGAATCATCTGATTTTATATTACTTACAAGAGTTGGTGTCTTATTGGAGAATGAGGGTGTCAGTCTCTTTCTGCAATTAGAAATGTGATGGCCAACCTGTTTACAATATGAACAAGTTACAGGGGGATTAGTCTTAAACCTTTCCATTCTTTGCCAAGGTTGGTTTGGAGGATGATTGAAATCAGACCTGTAACTGAAATGTGATGGGCTAGACTGATTTTCAAAGTGTTTCTTTGGGGACCAAGGATCAGAGTATTTTGTTGAATCTGGAATATATGACTTTGACTTTTGGGATTCCATTTGTCTTGACTTAGGTTTATGATTTAGTGTGAACTCATCAGCCAGTACAGCAGCTTTAGTTAAAGTTTCGGGAACATGATCATCTATAAAAATCTTAAGATCTGTCTCTAAGGTATTCTTAAACTGCTCCAATAAAATCAACTGTTTAAGTCTATCTAAGGTGTCCGTTTCACTAGCCAAACACCACCTATTGAATAACCTCTCTTGTTGAGCCGCATATTCTACGTATGTTAACTGAGGTGTCTTCCTATAATTACGGAATTTCTGTCTATAGGCCTCTGGTATTAGTTCATAAGCTTTTAAAATACAAGCTTTCATATTATCATACTCGCTTTCTGCTTCTGAAAGAGAAGTATAAATTTGCTGAGCCTTACCCTTAAATTGTGTTTGAATGATTAATGGCCAATTTTCTTTAGGGATTTGTAACTGTTGCGCCAATTTTTCCCACTGAAGAAAGAAAATTTCTGGCTCTCCTTCTGAAAATTGGGGTAGAAGTTTTACATACTTTGAAATATCTATATGACCTTCCTGAACTACGGGTTGTCTATCAACAATCCTAGCTTCTACTTCTGCCTTCTTTAATTCTAACTCTGCCAATTTGACTTTAGTTTCTCCTTCTCTAGCTCTAAATTCTGCCTCAATTTGCATTTGTTTCAGTTTAGTTTCCTCCTCTTTAGCTGCTTGTTTCGCTTTAGCTTCCTCTTCTCTAGCTCTAAATTCTGCCTCAATTTGCATTTGTTTCAGTTTAGTTTCCTCCTCTTTAGCTACTTGTTTCGCTTTAGCTTCCTCTTCTCTAGCTCTAAATTCTGCCTCAATTTGCATTTGTTTCAGTTTAGTTTCCTCCTCTTTAGCTACTTGTTTCGCTTTAGCTTCCTCTTCTCTAGCTCTAAATTCTGCCTCAATTTGCATTTGTTTCAGTTTAGCTTCCTCCTCAATTTCTACTCTCCTGACCTTTAATTCAATCTCCTTAATCTTAAGTTCGGTTAGTCGTGCCTCTATTTCTAACCTATTTGAAGGAATTTGTATAGCTGTAATCTCTTCTGGAGATAAGATCTCATCTTCGATCAGATTTTCAACGAGTTCCTGAAGTATTTTTTTCTTTCGCAAACTTGTATCAATGTCTACTCCAAAGTGCTTGCCTATTTCAATCAAAGTGTCTTTAGTTTGTTTCTTTAAGAAACTTACCTTGGGATTTTGAACGAATTCTTGAACTATATCATCCATCTCTATAAGAATGTGTTAAATACCTGATCCAATATCCTGGCAAGGTCGCCACTTTGTTACGGGCGGCTGGTATGTGAAGAGACGTTACGTATAACGTCTAAGTGCTTAAGAACCAGCGCACTTCTAGAAGCCACGGTAGGACTGAACTATCTGGTCAGGGCCTAGATAATTCGTAAGACTAGAAGTAAAGGTAACAAAGAAGATTCCAGGAAAGGAATATTAAACTAGCGATAAAACTAGTAAACGAAATTATTAATGGAAAATATTTACAGGCAATCAACACAAAAGAGAATGGGCAGTAGGGTCAATGGGACCGTTACATGATTATGAGAATATGGAAATTATCGTTCAAATAAGAAACAAGATAAGTATACAATATGGTACTAAGTACAAAGAGATCAGGAACATGCATCAAAATAAGTAATAAGTACAAATATAAGTAAAGTAATGCAATGTATATCAGACACGTAATGTAGGCAAAAAGGGTGATCACTTCACACCAATCGTCTCATGAATCTAAACCTTCTAGTTTTTATCAAGAGATCAATATGTGGGAATATGACAACGAGTCAGCGAATTCAACCGCTTATATACCATTGGACCGGAAACGGAATACTTCAGTGTGCGGGTGAGGAGGAGGGTAAGTTAACACACGTCAACATGGGTCGTTTTAGGACCCTCGACTCGCTTGAACAATCTATTTATTTAGTAACTGTCAAATCTGTGCGCTCCGAACTATTCAGGATTTCGCTTGTCTGTTTGTTCTACAAGAGTGCGCACCTCTCCGCACGTAGGCAAGATTACATATAGTGGACGGGCGTTACTGCTTAACATTGTTACAATACATACATAGACAAGAAATATGAACATAGTTATGTAATACAAAGGAACACAATTCTATAACATAATTACACATATGACGTAATATCTAATATTACGTTACACTGTCTTTAAAAGCTTTCGGTCTTAGGCTGACTTTCTCTGAAAATCCTTTTTTTTTTTTCTGGAAAACTTTTCCTGGTGAAAATTCGACTGCTTTCAATGCGCCTTTGACCAAATATAGGACATCTTCAATAATACCTTCGTTAAAACATTCGACTTCCCAGGAAAATATCTTTACCCGAAAATTGGTAATCTTTGAAATCTTCCTTGGCCAAATGTCTGACCGCCTCAAAAATCAGTCATCAGTGATTAAATCAAACTTCTGTGGTGAACTAGTAATTTTTTTAGATACAACGGCCTCTCCTCAACTGAACAAAATCGCCAAACATTACCCACAATAATGTAAAAATATGTCTTTAGAAGCTAAGGACGGCGCAAGAAATCCCCATATTGATGAACTGGGTCCTCCTAGAAGCTTCCAAGATTCGTCTGACAGACCATCCTCTCCTTCCAGAGGACTGATCGAAAGTCCTATCAAATATTGGAGTCACCGACGGAGCTGAAATTTTAGCTCCCAAGAAGAGCGCCTTTGTTTATAGTAACTCCCTGTACGCATCACCAAGTTCCCTGTATTTGCACAGGCACGAAGCCCTAGGAGAAGCTACAAAATAAGAAGAGTATGTGGGAAGTTTTATCCCAACGGGGTATGGAAACTCAGTGGACTCAAGCAGGTTTCGAACCTGCGATCTTCTCCTCATCAGGCTTTCTACCAACTAATACCAAGCGACTTTATTCACCTATTACTCGTGGCACTAGGTTAAGTTAGGTCATGCTATTAGGTGGCGTTGCTGTATGGAAACTACTCCGTGTCTATTGACCTATGTACTAAGATAGCCAGGTCAAGTGGAGGTCACCTGGAGATCTCTGTCAGTGTGTGTGTGTGTGTGTGTGTGTGTGTGTGTGTGTGTGTGTGTGTGTATTTACCTATTTACCTAGTTGTATCCTACAGGAAGGGGAGCTATGCTCGTGGTGTCCCGTCTTCATATCTCATTTTATCTAATCTATTTCATTTTATCTAAACTCTGTGTGTGTGTGTGTGTGTGTGTGTGTGTGTGTGTGTGTGTGTGTGTGTGCATATAAAACACCTTGGGATATGATAGGTGTTTTCCTCAGCTGTGAAAAGAAAATACTCACGATTGTCGTCAGAGTAAAGAACATATGTCTCCATCGTCAAGTAAGCACAATCTTTCCTTAGAAACAGAAACTCTGCTAAAACGTCGAGTTCGAAATATAATAAAATCACAGTCTTCTGTCTCCCATCCGATGGCATTTATCAGAATAAAGAGAGTAGATGCGAGGATTAGGAAGTAGTCTGATCGAGCACGCCAGTCGAGACAGCTACGTGGGCGAAGCATCAAATTCGCTGAAGCCATTTCAGGTTACAATTGGTGAATCTTTAAGACTGGAAGCGCCTCCATGTGTTGATAAGTTGTTTTGTCATCATTTGTCTGTTTGATTTTCATTTATCATTAGTTATATGTTAATTTATTATTATTTACTATTTACCTGTTTGTTTATTATTTAACTATACCTATGCATTTATTTACGTATTTTATTTCTTATTTACATTATTATAGTTTTTATTTATTAATTTATTATTAGGGTTTTTTCGCATCCAACCTAGATATGGACCAAAAGGTCTTCTGTCAGTATGCTCTGCCTTTGTAATCCTTTGTAAGCTATCTCACGTACTTTTTAGTAACCTCATGCATTTTCCAGCAGTCTCACATTTTCCAAACAGTCCTCTGGGAACTGATATAGTCCCAACACGTAGAGGACACAAAATCATCTCATCGTTGAGGAGCCATCTTAGGCTGGCAACTGTTTAGAGAGTGAAATCATTTTTGTAACACTTCGTGGAATTAAAAATGCAATGTTTAATACGCTCAGTTAGCGTCGCGAAAGTCAATAGTTTTATGTTCTCATTAGAATCTATGCACTCTTAGAGGAAAACTGCTTGTTCTTTCGCATTCTCTATAACCATCACTCGCTTGAATCTTTTTTCTTTGATAATGAAACTCTTATGTCTCCTGCGAATGTGATTAGAATGCCAATTAAAGGACATCCTCTTTGCAAAAGAAGTTAAAGTCTTCGCAAAAATTATTGTTTTGAAATGAAAAGAATACTACCATGACACTGAAATCCATAATACTATTAAACGGATAGTCATATGTAAGAATACAAAAAAGAAATACCATGATAGTTATGTATGTATGTCATTTCTAATACACACACACACACACACACACACACACACACACACAGATAGAGAGCTCCTGGTGACCACCACTTGACCTATCTTAGGTCAATAGACACGGCGTAACCTCAACACCACCTAATATCCTGAACTAACCTGACCTAATGCCATAACTAACAGATGAATAAAGCCTCTTGGTATTAGTTGGTAGAAAGCCTGATGAGGAGAAGATCGCAGGTTTGAAACCCGCTTGAGTCCAATGAGTTTCCAGACGCTGTTGGGATAAAACTTTCCAAATATTGTTCTTATTTTGTAGCTTCTCCTAGGGCATCGTGTCTGTGCAAATACAGGGAACTTGGTGACGCGTACTGTACAGGGAGCTACTATATACAAAGGCGCTCTTCTTGGGAGCTAAAATTTCAGCTCCATCGTGAGTCCAACATTTGATAGGACTTTCGATCAGTCCTCTGGAAGGAGAGGCTTGTCAGACGAATCTTGGAAGCTTCTGGGAGGACCCAATTCATCAATATGGGGATTTCTCGCGCCGTCTTTTGCTTCGAAAGGCATATTTTTACATTATTGTGGGTAATGTTTGGTGATTTTGTTCAGTTGAGGAGAGGCCGTTGTATCTAAAAAAATCACTAGTTCACCATAGAAGTTTGGTTTAATCACTGATGACTGGTTTTTGAGGCAGTCAGACATTTGGCCAAGGAAGATTTCAAAGATTACCAATTTTCGGGTAAAGATATTTTCCTTGAAGTCGAATGTTTTAACGAAGGTATTATTGAAAGTAGTGGAATTTTCACCAGGAGGAGTTTTCCAGAAAAAAAAGGATTTTCAGAGAAAGTCAGCCTAAGACCGAAAGCTCTTGAAGACAGTTCGACCCAGTGCAAGAGGAACTTCAAAGCAACACCTTTTGGAGAACACCTCAACGACGAAGAGTTTCGAAAGTAGTTCAGCATGAGGAGGCTTTTGAAGGCACTTTTAATTTTTTTAAGTAGTTTATTTTTCGTGTTAAAGTTATTTCTAAGTCAATTTCCTTCAGGAATTGAAATTTAAAGACGTTCAATTCTGAAATAAAAAAAAATTGAGGTACTTCGGGGTTGAAGGTATCTTATGACCGGATTTGTTGGGTTTTCAAGAAAGTTCAGTATGGGGTTGATTTTTGTTAAGCTCAGAGGTCTTTGAGACAATTTTAATAAGGGATTGCGGGGTTCTCGACACTGTCCAACTTGACAATGGAGGTTTTACAAAGCAGTTCACTTTGTGAATGTGGGCTTTCCAGTGGATTTTAAGTCGAAGTTGAAGGGTCTTCGAGGAACTCCGTCTTCGGGTGGATTTCTTCTGAGGGGTTCTTGGGGAGTTTCAACTTCTGGCTTGTGAGTGGGGATTTTCGGGGGTCAATTTACCCGAAGTTGAGGAGCTTAGTGTAGTGACTTAAGGTAAGAACGCATATTGTATGGCGATTTAGGCTCATGCGTATTTGTATTGGCAATTTAGGCTCGATTTATATGGCAATTTAGGCCTAATATTTCTAGCAATTTAGGCTAAGAAATAATTTTTATATACTTACCTTAAGTCGTGAAGCTCCCGACTCGACCGTTCAGGATCCTGGCAGAGATATGAGCGCGCTCACTCAAGATTTCTTCGCAGATGTCGGACTGAACACAAGGGCATGGCGGTGTACGTACACCATCATGAACACGCGTTTCTATCCACAAGCGCATGTATGTATGTATGTATGTACGTGTGGATGTATGTATACGTACTGTATATTGTATATATGTATATATATATATATATATATGATATATATACATGTATATTATATATATACATACACACACACACACACACATATATATATATATATATATATATATATATATATATACAGTATATATGTACATATATATAAATATATATATATAAATATATGAGTGGAAGGGTGGTGAGTTAAACACAAAGAACAGTTGGAGTTTTATTCACTGACGTTTCGTCCTTACCAGGACATTCTCAAAGTACATACAGTTTTAGAAAATTAACAGCTTATATAATCCATCCTTGCCGTGTTCCCCTCCCTCTATACTCTCATCCGTCCTCTACCCTTTTTTTTTTCTTTTTTTTTTTCATGTGACTCCGACCATGTCATTTCTCCCTCCGTTCTCAATTGTCCTTTTTTACCTCCTTAACAATCAGAGTACTTACCGCTCCTGCTAATTTTATAAACCCTTCCCTATGGTTGATGCAGGGGTGGGAAGTAATGTAGGCTGCCTCCACTATTTTTCTTTTCTTTTTCTCTAGACCTTTGTGGAGCACCTCTATCTTTTTCCAATCTGGAAGATGACCACATTGGTCTAAATGAACTACTAGCGAGTTGGAGGTTCTGTGAGCTCTGACGTCATTTTTGTGCTCATATGTCCGTAGCTCCACTGATCTTCCCGTCTCTCCATAATATCCTAACGGACAACCACCACATGGTATATTGTAAATCGCGCCCTTCTCTATATCCTTTTCTGATTTATTTCTATTCTTGACAACTTCCCCTAATTTTTTTTTTTACCCGTGGAGAAAGCAACGCTCACACCCGCTTTTGTGAGAATATGTCCCAACTCCTCCGCGTACTTCGAGTTGGGGACGGACAAAAACTCCGCCCTGCCTTCTCCGGACCAGTCGTCCTTCTTCCTTCTCATTATTACCGTTGCTTTCTTCCTCAATCTGTGCAGTAGTCCTTCCGGGTATCTGAGTTTAGTGAATACTTTGAAAATATATTTGATTTCATCCTCTAAAAATTCTTCGCTACAAATACGGTACGCCCTTAAGAAAAATCCTATAACCACCCCGTTTTTAATTTTGTTGCTATGCGCTGAGTAGAAATGAATCACATCGTCTTTATTGGTGCTTTTCCTGTAGACAGAGAATGATATCTTACTACCTCTCCTCCAAATCACCGTATCCAAGAAAGCTAGTCTGTTACCCGTCTCGTGTTTCGATAGTAAACTGGATGTTTGGTTCGACCTGATTCAATCTACTCAACTTGTCATCTAATTGTACCTCTTTCGGAGCGATGACAAGGACGTCGTCCACATACCTCAGCCAAAGCGTGTCTCTACCCATTATCCTTATGAAATAATCTGTCTCTAAAACTTCCATATACAATGAAGCTAGAACCGCACTGAGAGGACTACCCATTGCAAGTCCTCGGTGTTGTCTGTATTCTTTCCCGTTGAACATGAAAGGACCAAACTTCACACATAGAGACACTAATTTCAAGTAATCACTTTTCCCCACTGGTAAATCAGCCTCATCCAAACTGTCTACCACCTTCTTTGCCGCTGCCAACGCTCCTTCTACCTCGACATTCGTAAAGAGCGCAGTTACATCATAGCTAGCCATCACTTTTTCTGAAAGATCAACATTCTTTAACCTCGTGATCAGATCTCCAGAGTTTTTTAAATGGGCATTACTTATCGAGCCTAGCCTCTGTGATAGTGGTTTGGCTAAGCACTTGGCTAGTCTGTGCGGGGCGCTCCCGATACCAGAGGTGATGGGTCTCATCGGGACGTTTGGTTTATGGGTTTTCGGAAGTCCCCGCATTCTGGGTGGTTTAGGGGCTTCCTCTAACAGACCCAATATGTTTCTCTTCATATGTATTGGTGTCGCTGAGCAAGTCTAACATTTTTGTGTCATAATCTACCCTGTTCATGACGACAACTCCTCCACCTTTATCCACACTAGTGATTACTATATCGTCGTCTCTTCCTAGTTTCTCTAAGGCTAATCTGAACCGTCTGGGTATGGAACATTGATTGATCGTGGCTAGAGCATGAAAGCATGTGACTAGACCTTGTTTGAAACCTTTTTCCACGTCACTGTCATTCCATTTGTAGTTCCTGTTTAAATAATCAGTATAACCTCTCTTATTCACACCGATATCAAATTTAAGACCAAGCGAGAGGGATTGTTTTTCTATAACTGATAATTGTCTGTCAGACAAATTCACAATCAGGTCGTCTCTACCAACTTCGTTCCACTCACTACGAAGTTGGTAGAGACGACCTGATTGTGAATTTGTCTGACAGACAATTATCAGTTATAGAAAAACAATCCCTCTCGCTTGGTCTTAAATTTGATATCGGTGTGAATAAGAAGCAGAAATGCTCGAATATGAGACGGCATCACAATATGCTATTCGCTTGGCGAGCCGCCTAGGGCTCTGGATTGAAAAAGATGGAGCAGAGAAGACGTTCTTGGGCCTAGTGGATCTTTTGGTGAGGACCCAGTTCGAGAAGGCTTGTAGTCCTCAATTAGTTGCGCAGCTTAGGTTAGATAAGGTGACTAGCATAGAGGATGTGTGCACTAAGGCCGAAGCTACTATGCAGCGTACGGGAGAAATACCTTTAGGAGAGAACAGAGTAAGGGAATAGGTGGTGCTGGTGAGGTAAGTCAGTCACGTGAATGGTATAGGCAGCAGGTAGCCGACAGGAGCGGCATGAATAGTCTGGCTCATGGACGGCGCCACGAGGTCGTCCCCAACAAGATGGTGGAATGCGAGCCAAAGGGCGCGAACAGCCAGCGCAGAGTTGGAGGATGGGTGCGGGCATGACCGCTGCCAATCTGGTGAGTACCCAGGACGACTCCATGAGCACGAATCAAGGTCAGACCAGTAACGAGCGTCCCATACTTGCCTGGAGCTCGCCACGTTCGTGGGCAGAAGGTTCTCCTGACATTGTAACAGGAGGCTGCCGCGAGACGCACCGGTTATGACTAGAAGGCCAGGAAGGACTTAACATTTGGTTAGGCCTGGTGAATGGCGAGGAGGCACATGTAATGAGAGATTCGGGCTGCACAGGGTGCATCGTGAGAAGGCAACTGGTTAGACCCGAGCAGTATACGGGTAAGAAAATTAAGTGCAGCATGGCAGACGGTTCCACTACCGTCGTGCCCGAGGCTACCGTGCACGTGGAGTCGGCCATATACACTGGTTGGGTAGAAGCGGCGGTCATGCGGAATCCCATAAGTGATTGCGTGATTGGCAATATCCCCGGGGCGTGTAATACGAGCACCGTAGAAGCAGGAACGCAGACCACCGCGGCCGTAGTAACCCGCGCAATGGTGAGAAACCTTTCTGCTGCGGTGCCTCTGACTGTGCCTGAGATGCAGGAGTTAATAGATTCGAAGGAAGTTCAGGATAGGCAGCTAGACGATCCCTCGTTAGAAACCGTACGTAGGAAACTTCAGGATGGTACCGTACGGCGAGTGGGTCAAAGTGTTATGACTTATGTAAGGAAGGCAGGAAGAATGTATAGGAAGGTTGAGACAAGTCAAGAGATTAAACACCAATTCATAGTACCAGAGCGGTATAGGCAGGCAGTATTTAAGCTTGGACACGAGGCAGCATTAGCAGGTCACATGGGATACCATAAGACCCTCAATAGGATCAGCAAGGATTTCTTTTGGCCGGGTATGGCCACAGATATATCCCGTTGGACAAAATCATGCGATACGTGCCAGAAAACCACAGACCGGGGCAGAGTTAAGCCTGCACCCTTGCAACAGCTGCCCATCATAGCCACGCCATTCGAACGCGTCGCGGTCGATATCGTGGGTCCCATTAAGCCCCGATCGCGAGGCTATAAATATATATTGACGCTAGTCGATTTTGCTACTCGTTGGCCGGAGGCCGTAGCTCTTAAGAACATAGAGAGCATCACTGTAGCGGAGGCATTGCTGGGAATTTTCAGCAGGATAGGGGTGCCCAAGGAAATCCTTAGTGATAGAGGAACCCAGTTCACCTCGGGAATGATGAACGAGTTCTTACGGTTGCTTTCGATCCAAGGCATCCGAACTACGCCGTACCACCCCCAATGCAATGGTCTGTGCGAGAGATTCAACGGCACGTTGAAAAAGATGCTAAGGAGGATGGCGAGCGAACAACCTAAGGAGTGGCCTAGGTTTGTCGAACACTTGCTCTTCGCATACCGCGAAGCTCCTCAGAGTAGCTTGAAGCACTCCCCCTTTGAACTGATTTATGGGAGGCAAGTCAGGGGGCCCCTCCAGATGTTGCGTGAGCTGTGGGACGGCAGTGTTCCCGATCCCGTGGTTAGCTCTACGTATGAGTATGTGCTCAACTTAACAGATAGGCTCCAGGCCACGTGTGAACTTGCTAAGGAGGAGCTGGTTAAGGCCAGGGAGGTCCAAAGGTCCTACTTTGATAGGAAGGCCGAGCTGAGAGAATTTCTGCCAGGGGACAAGTGCCTGCTATTAATGCCTACGTCCCATAATAAATTGTTGGCCACCTGGCGTGGGCCCTACGAAGTAGTTGCCAGGAATTCAGAGGTCAACTACACCATACAGGTGGGCCACCATAAGACTAAGCGCTTCCACGTGAACATGCTTAAGCGCTATATAGAGCCCCAGCAGGCCGTAGCTAGTATGAATGTAGGAAAGGAAAGAGTGACAGGACATAGGACATCTGAGCAGCTAGGATGCCTGCGCTTAGTTAGGAAACAGTTCCAGGACGAGGTGAGAGAGCTAGTAGGCTGTGCTACCGTCATTTCGGAGGAAGGTGAGAATGATGTAGGCCCCGAGACAGCGCAAGCCAGGCAAAACGAGACATGGAAAGATGTAACGGTAAGTGACCGCCTGGAAAGCGGGCAAAAGGACGAAGCTGTGTCCTTATGCAGGGAGTTCGCCCACGTTTTTAGCGACAAGCCGGGGCAAGCCCAAGTGGAGCCCCACCGCATTGAGTTAATCAATGAATTCCCTCTTAAGACTAAGCCGTATTCTATACCCCTCAGACTCGTGGACGACGTCAAGGCAGAAATAAACGCAATGGTCGAAGCGGGAATAATTGAAAGGTCGACTTCCCCGTATTGCAGTCCCGTAGTGGTGGTTGGTAAGAAGACCGGAGGAGTAAGGCTGTGTGGGGATTACAGGAAGGTGAATTCTATCACACGGCCCATTGTGAGCCAATGTCCGATCAACGGATGATATTTTCTAGATTAGCTAATTCAAGGTTTTTTTCAAAACTAGATCTCTCCCGAGGATTTTTTCAGATAGGACTACATCCCGAGAGCAGGAGGATTACAGCTTTCGGCACACCATGGGGGCTGTACCAATTCACCGTGCTGCCCTTCGGGCTCACCAATGCCCAGCGGTGTTCAACAGGACCATGCGCGACGTACTTCACGATGTGCCCGGCACAGAGGTATTCGTCGACGACGTCTTGGTTCATACGGAATCATTCGAGGAGCACATGGTGGTGCTAAGGAAGGTACTGGAGAGGTTATCAGCAGCAGGTATGACTGTCAAACCCTCCAAAACGGAACTCGTCCAGACCGTAATCCAGTATCTGGGCCACACAGTGGGAAATGGTAAATGTGGTTGCCAAGAGGACAAGGTGAAGAAGATTAAGGAGGCCCTGATCCCTACGACGAAGAAACAAGTGAGGGCCTTCGTCAACCTTGTGGGCTACTATCGGCAGTTCATCCCCGAATTCGCCGCGGTAGCACTGCCGCTGCATAACCTTCTAAAGAAGAGTGCTCCAAACAGAGTAAGTTGGGGAGAGACAGAGGAAAGGGCATTCCAACAACTAAAATCACACCTATGTAAGTCCCATATTGCAGCTCCCGAATCCCAGAGAACCCTTCACGCTACGAACCGATGCATCCCAGGACGCCGTCGGAGCTGTTCTACTCCAGGAGCAGGACGGATGGATGTACCCAGTGGCCTACCATAGCAGAAAATTAAGGGCAGCTGAGAGGAACTACAGCACCATCGAGCGTGAGTTACTAGGTGTGGTAGATGGGATAAAGAAATTTCAATTCTATCTGTACGGAGGTAAGTTCGTCTTGGAGACGGATCATATGCCGCTGGAGCATTTGAAGCCGTCCAAGACAGCCAACGCCAGGCTCACCAGGTGGGGGCTATACTTGCAACAGTTTGACTACACCTTGCGTTACATAAAAGGGAACGAGAATGTGGGGGCGGACCTACTGTCCAGACTTGGAAACAAATAACTGCTGTATTTTTTTGTCCCCAGATCCGGAGGAAGGAGACATCGTTTTTTTTTTATCCCATACAGTCACGTCTACATACACACACACACAGACATTCGACACTTGTATGTCATGCCATTTTGGCCAGAGAAGCCACAGCTACTCCATCTTCCATCGGAGTTTTCCCTCAAGGAAAAAGAAAGATCCTGAGGTTTTTCGCTCATACCGGAAGATCGAGGTAGCAAGGCTAATAGGCACATTTCAACTCGCGACCCGCGTCGCGAGTTGTCCCCTTCGATGGAGAAATGTCACGTGGGTCACGTGACGAGACTTAGAGGGCTGTCGGCGCGGACGTCGACCACGTGATTTGGCCCGAGAACGTAGCTTGGTGACCCAGTGCACCTGACCCGGTCGAAGGACCGTCTCGTGAGGTCATGCTTGGCTTCAGTGTTGCCAACTGTCCCTATACGAGGTCTACTGCTGTGCGCATGCGCAGATCCATGCCCTTCCACTCTCCCTCACCCTCCCGGACGTGCAAAGGAAGGGCATGGAGAACCTGGAAGGCACTTCTTTTCCGACGCTCGTCGTCGTCGAAGGACAAGAGAGACCTGTCTGCTTGCCGAGCAGGCCACTTCAGTCTCTTTCTCCCCACCAGGGAAGTTACAATTTGTTTTTATAATTTAATCTTTTGTGTAAGCTTAATTTTGCCTGTGTTATTCCGAATAAACACATTTTGTTGGTGTGTCGTGTGTTTCTCTCGCCTTCTCAAATTTCCCGAGTATTACCGTTCGAACCTATTTGACACAGAGATTCTCACTTATGTCAAAGTATACTTCGAATTCCTCATGGTACTTCCTGTATACTGTTGATCTACAGTCTTCCCCCAACAGATTCCATTCACTCAGTCTGGATCCTAATAACTCACCTCCTGAATTAATGAGGCCCAAGTCCCTGATAAGCTCATCCAGTTCACGTTGATTTGGAAAGTGTGGGCGGGTACTCAGTTTTGACTCAAAAATTTCATCCATTTCTTCATTGTCATAACCTCCCCACTCTCCTCATCAAATCCCAATCATATCCTCTATCTGAAAAAAATGAATTTATCAACTGGAACATAAATATGAATTGTATGTGTAATCGCATTACAAGAAAACACAGCAAGATGTTTGGGAGATTTCAATACTGATTCTGTTACAAATAATAGAGTTCACAAGTTGATAAGGTTTACTTACGTTTTCTGGTGGACGTGGAACCAGTAAGGTATCATCATATGGCACAGGTGCAATGGAGGATAGAATGCTGGGATATAGAAGGGATTTTCTTCCCTTGGCTTTTCTGTACTTTGATATGTCAATTATGTCAAAGTAGCAATCATCGTGATGATTTTTTGGCTCTCGCCAAACTCTCGGCACAGCAAATAGAATTGCTTTTCCTGCACCTTTCATTGATGCATTTAAATTTGATCCACAACTTACACATATCACATGAAAGGCCCATGGTTTCTCTTGATCACCCAGACTCATTCCAAAGCACAGTCTATAAGCAATCCAGTGTTTCGCACCTTTCACTATTTCTTCCTTTGTACGTGTTTGTTTGTGTGTATTTAACTATTTGTATTTACTTAGTTGTATTTTGCGGGAGAAGAGCTATGCTCGTAGAGACCCGCAGTTGTATCTTTCCGCATCCAATTCTTTCTTGAAGTCATGTATAGTTTCAGAACTCACTGTTTTCTCTTTCAGTTTATTCCATGTATCTATTACTCTGTGTGGAAAGCTGTTTTTTCAGATCACTTCTGTAACTGTCCTTCTTAAGTTTCTTCTTGTGTCCTCTTGTATTTCTTCTATCCCATTTAAGTAGATCATCCCTATCAAGGATTTCCATCTCTTTCATAATTCTATAGATGGTTATCAGATCGCTTCTTTATCTTCTTGGCTCTAGAGTTAATAAGTTTAATTTGTCCAATCTTTGTTCGTATATCAACTTGCTAAGTGTTGGTGTCATCTTTGTTAATGCTCTTTGAATTCTTTCTAGTTTCTTTATGTTTTTTATTGAACTGGGTGTCCATGGTGATGCTGCATACTTCCATTTTGGTATTGTCAGTGTAACTAGTATTCTCTTTACCATTTCCTTGTACATGTAGTAAAAGGCAACTTTCATTGATCTTATTAAGTGTGTGTGTGTGTGTGTGTGTGTGTGTGTGTGTGTGTGTGTGTGTGTGTGTGTGTGTGTGTGTGTGTGTGTGTGTGTGTGTGTGTGTGTGCGGGTATGTATTTACCTAGTTGTATTATACGGGAAGGGAGCTATGCTTGTGGTGACCCGTCTTTGTATCTTTCAGCATCAAGTTTTTTCTTAAAATCTTGAATAATATTTGCACACACTGTTTCTTTATCTAAGTTATTCCAGGTATCCAGTACTCTGTGTGGGAAGCTATTCTTTTTCCGATCTCTTCTATAGTTATCCTTTTTGAGATTCTTTTCATGACCTCTTGTTTTTCCATTGTCATTTTTTAGTAAATCATTCCTATCAAGGATTTCCATTCCTTTCATGATTGTAGATATAGTCAGTATATTACCTCTTTCTCTTCTCTGCTCCATCAGAGTGAAAAAATAAAAGATAATTGAAACAAAGCATACATACATACCCACAGATATACATATCCACATAAACACATACATACATATATACATACATACATTCATGTATACACACATATATCCATACATGAAAACATGCAAACATATATCTATAAAACATTCATCCATATATATATATATATATATATATATATATATAATATATACATGCGTGCATGCATACATACATATATATATGCATAGTTACATATATGCATACACAGACATGTGTATGGCCACATACGTTCATAGATGCATACATACACTTATACATCCATACTCACATACGCTCATATATGCATAGATCCAGACATGCAAATATTTGTGCATTTATCTTATTATGCATACATGTATACATGTATGCATACATATGTAAAGTTACATATTTGCATACATACAGAAATGAGTGCCTACATACATTCATATTTGCATACATGCTTACACACATGTACAAATATATGCATACACGTATACGTGCATGACCACACACATGTACATATGTATACAAGCATATATGCATATATTCATATATGTATGTATACGTATTCACATATATGCATAATTACATATAAATTATGCCTACATACATATATACATACATATATATATATATATATATGTATATATATATATATATATATATATTATTTCATATACATACATCCATAAATAAATGCATACATACATATATTCAAATAAATACGTGTACTTGTACACATATATCCATACTTATATATACGCACACATATGCATGTGTATGCCCTCAAACATATGTACGTATATAAATACATGCAAACTTACATGCATACATACGTATATACATACATGCGTACTTACATACATACATACTGTACATGCACTCAAACGTATACCCAAATACCCTTCATCCGAGACGTCTGTTTGCCAGTCGTAGGTCTGCCGTCTTCCCGAAGAACCTCGAGAACATTTGGGGGACTTCGGCGACATAAGGACACTTTTTGACGTGCTCGGCGAGACTCAGCGGCAGAGGACAGCGGTGCCAGCGGACAAGAAAACGAAAATATATAAAGAAAGAGATTTTGAAGAAGATCACTAGAATGTCTATGGAGCTGAGGGCGGAAAACAGGACATACGAAGGCGATTTTTTTGACAACCGCCGAACAAGGACTCATTGGTCCTGGTGGAAGGAAGGCAGAGAGCCTCCTTCGGCGAAGAACGTCCTGTCAGCTTCAGGAGCTTGACCCACGGCGGGAGGGCGAGCCGACTGACGGATTTTTTTTTTTTTTTTTTTTTTCTTTCCTTTTTTTTTTTTTTTTTTAGGCGGAGGGCGGGAAAAGTGGTCGGCTTTGGTGGGCGGGTCGACCAACAGAAATTAATTCGAATTATATTATCTAATTCTATTTTTTTTTTTTTTTTTTTTTTTTTTTTTTTCTTTTCAGGTGGAGGGCGGGAAAAGTGGTCGGCTTTGGTGGGCGGGTCGACGGAAGTTAATTCGAATTATATTAATTCGATTTTTTTTTTTTTTTTTTTTTTTTTTTTTTTTTTTTTTTTTTTTTTTTTTTTTTTTTTTTCAGGCGGAGGGCGGGAAAAGTGGTCGGCTTTGGTGGGCGGGTCGACCAACGGAAATTAATTCGAATTATATTATTTAATTCGTTTTTTTTTTTTTTTTTTTTTTTTTTTTTTTTTTTTTTTTTTTTTCAGGCGGAGGGCGGGAAAAGTGGTCGGCTTTGGTGGGCGGGTCGACCAATGGAAATTAATTCGAACTATTTGTATTTTTTTCGGGAAAATTATTCGGCTTTGGTGGGTGGGCTGACCGATCGTTTTTTTTTTTTTTTTTTTTTTTTTTTTTATACGGCGGAGGGCGGGACAAGTGGTTGGTTTTGGTGGGCGGGCCGACTGCCTTTATTCTTCTGTATATTAATAAAGCCCAGTGTATGTCTGTATGTGCGTCCGCTTTTTTAACTTTGCAACCAATGCACCTACGTGGGCATGTTACACCATTCTGGAATCCGGATAATGCCCAGAAATCAAAAATGATATTTGTGGCAATGCTGAATCAACTGAATGGCAACTCTGAATTGACAGAATATGACTTTTCAAGAGGCTCCTAAGGAACCCCTGCTCCTAAGGATCCCCGGCTCCTAAGGAACCCCTGCTCCTAAGGAACCCCGGCTCCTAAGGAACCCCGGCTCATAAGGAACCCCGGCTCATAAGAAACCCGGCTTCTAAGGAACCCCGGCTCCTAAGAAACCCCTACTCCTTAGAAACCCCGGCTTCTAAGAAACCCCGGTTTCTAAGAAACTCCGGCTTCTGAGGAACCCTGGTTGCTAAGGAACCCCGGCTTCTAAGGAACCCCGGCTCCTAAGTTATTTTTGCCGTGTCTATTAACAAAGTTCAAGGCTTTCTTGAAACTAGTTGGACTGCACCTTCTACACCCCTGCTTTTCTCATGGTCGGCTCTATTTTGGAGGCTTCAGGGTTAGAAATCCAAAAAAAATTTACGCAGGAGATGGTCAAACGCCCACCCAGAGGGGGGCTTCATGGATACTTGGAAATAAATTCGCACTGAAATTATTTTTATATATATATATATATATATATATATATATATATATATGTGTGTGTGTGTGTGTGTGTGTGTGTGTGTGTGTGTGTGTGTGAACTGTACATATATATATATATATAAATATATATATAAATATATATATATACATATATATATATATATATATACATATATATATATATATACGTATATATATATATATGCACTAAGAACCCACTATTATTTGGATTTAAGAAAAGAAAATAACGGATTTCCGTATATTTCGATCACTTGCTGTGATCCTCTTCACGCGGAATACATAGACAAGAGAACATACACACATTATATACAGATGAGAGAGATAAAGTTAGGGAACATGGACAAGTCAACTCATGTGGCATCTATATTGTTGTGCGGGTTATGTGGTAAATCGTCCGCTTTTACAATATGGGGAAATAATTTATCAACTGCCAAGGTGGTCATGTAATCTGGTGACCATTGGCCTTTTGAGATGTTAAAATTCGGGAATTGTTTTATTAAGGAAGATTCAATTATTTTCCTTTTGTAACTACATTTGGATCTGAAAATGGTTTTTGCCTCGTCCCAATTTATTCTGTGATTATTGTTGGCTACGTGTTGAAATACCGCGGAGTTATGTTGAGCATATTTAACTGAGTTTTTATGTTCTTTAATTCTCGTTTTTAATTCTCTGCCCGTTTGTCCCCAGTACACTTCATCACAATCTGAGCAAGGTAATTTGTAAACTCCGGGATTTATGTCTTGTGTTGGTCTGTGATGAACGTTAACTACTTTTCTGAAAAGATTGTTAGGATAACTAAAATTAATATTTACGTTATCTTTTGGCAACATTTGAGAGAAATTATTGATGGATTGGTTAAAAGGAAGTTTTAGGCAGTGTTTGTTCCATTTTTGATGTTGAGATGGATGGGAAGTGGATTTATAATAACTGGTTTTGGCTTTGCTTAAGGCTTTGTTTGTAAACCAGTCTGGGTACCCTAATCTTTTCAACTGAGTTTTGATGACGGAAATCTCTGAATCTAAATAAGATGGGCTACATAATCTTAGTGCCCTAAGAAAAAGACCCGAAGCAACGCTATATTTGATACTATCAGGATGTTTGCTGTAGAAGTGTACATAGCTCCCAGTATGTGTGGGTTTTCTGTACACTGTGAAAGAAAGAAGATGATGATGTCTCATGACTGAGATGTCCAAAAATGGTAATCTGTTATCCACTTCCCATTCCACTTTAAATTTAATGTTAGGAGTGAGGTGGTTAAGTCTATTGAAGAAGTCATTAAATGAACCCCACTCTTCATCCCAAATCGTGAAGATGTCATCTACATATCTATACCAGAACATTCCGTGGGGTTTTATGTCCTGCAGAAGTACCGTCTCGAAATATTCCATATATAAATTTGCTAGCACTGGAGAGAGATTGGATCCCATTGAACAGCCAAATTTTTGCTTGTAGTATCTATCATTGAACGAAAATACATTTGTGCCAGCACATAATTTTGTCAAATTAATTATTTTATTTACTGAGATGGGAAGTTGATCTTGATAGTGCTGTAATTTATTTTCCAGGAACTTTAAAACTTCTGCTACATTGATGTTCGTGAATAAAGACACTATGTCTAGGCTTAACAATTTACTACTTCCCGGAATATGATGACTTTTGATCTTATTTATAAAATCTTCAGAATGTTTGATGTGTGATCCAGAAAAACACCCAACGAACGGTGATAAAATATTCGTGAGCCATTTTGATATCTTACTAGTGGTTGATAATAATGTATCACTATTCACTGGGACCTATTCAGTGTTGTATACACACATACACACACACATTTATATATATACATACATATTGTGAAAAAGGTGGTAGAGAAACACGGGTTGGACCGACAGAGTGACAGACAACGAATGTACACAGTATATATACTCTCCTTATGGCTCATCCGGCTGGACGTCTCACAATGTCGCATGCTGTGATTGGACCGATACTCCCTCCTCCATGACCAATCTGGCGGCTCCAAATGAAGGAACAGTCTCACCATGCTCTTCACTAATTCCTCCCAAGTTTTCAAGAAAAAATCCAAATGTCATTGCAAAAAGTGCACCTTTATGACATTCTACATCTTAAGTTCTTATAATTTTTCAAAAGTTTAGCTACGAGATGCTTGTAGTTTGGGTCTTTATTATTACCAAGGAATACATTAAATATATCTCGAAATGCACACCACGCTTCTCTTCCGATATTACTCATTGCATTCTCAAGTTCCATTGACTTCAACATTTTCCTTACTTGCGGAGCAGTGAATATACCACCTTTAACTTTGGCCTCTGATTGTTTTAGAAAGAGTAGACGAATCTCTTGAAATGCTTTTTCAACATCATATAATACTTTCATAATCTGTTTGACCAAACCAAGCTTTATATGAAGTGGGGGTAGCAACACTTTTGCAGACTCTACAAAAGGCTGTCTAATAACACTGAGTTTTCCTGGCTGCAAGACATTTCGAGGGGGCCACTCCACTTTCTGGTTAGTGTTCATTATTACCCCGACTGTCCCATAGGCAAATAGAACATGAATATTTGGTGCACCCACCCTATAATCCAAGTAAGAAGGCGAGCATTTTAAAATCACCACAAACATTCCATTTAAGCTCATCATGATTTACCTTCTTGAGAAGCCTTTTTACATTGTCATATTCTTCCTTCATCTGTACCAAGTATGCTATAGACAGGGATTGATACTGATTCTCATTATGTAATAAAACATATTTGAAGCTTTTTGTAGAACTATCTATGAATAGTTCCCAATGCTTAGGGTTACGATCAATTCTAATAGCCATAAATAAGCCATTAATATATTCGCAGAAGCAGAGATTCTCACTTATGTCAAAGTATACTTCGAATTCCTCATGGCACTTCCTGTATACTGTTGATCTACAGTCTTCCCCCAACAGATTCCATTCACTCAGTCTGGATCCTAATAACTCAGCTCCTGAATTAATGAGGCCCAAATCCCTGATAAGCTCATCCAGTTCACGTTCATTTGGAAAGTGTGGGCGGGTACTCAGTTTTGACTCAAAAATTTCATCCATTTCTTCATTGTCATAACCTCCCCACTCTCCTCATCAAATCCCAATCATATCCTCTATCTAAAAAAATGAGTTTATCAACTGGAACATATATATGAATTGTATGTGTAATCGCATTACAAGAAAACACAGCAAGATGTTTGGGAGATTTCAATACTGATTCTGTTACAAATAAGTTCACAACAAGGTTTACTTACGTTTTCTGGTGGACGTGGAACCAGTAAGGTATCATCATATGGCACAGGTGCAATGGAGGATAGAATGCTGGGATATAGAAGGAATTTTCTTCCCTTGGCTTCTCTGTACTTTGATATGTCAATTATGCCAAAGTAGCAATCATCGTGATGATTTTTTGGCTCTCGCCAAACTCTTGGCACAGCAAATGGCATTGCTTTTCTTGCACCTTTCATTGATGCATTTCAATTTGATCCACAACTTACACAAAGGATTACAAAGGCGGAGCATGCCGACAGGAGACCTTTTGGTCCATATCTAGGTCGGATGCGAAAAAAAATCATAATAATAATAAAATAATAAATAAAAACTATAATAATGTACATAACAAATAAAATACATAAATAAATGCATAGGTATAGTTAAATAATAAACAAACAGGTAAATAATAATAAATTGATATATAACTAATAATAAATGAAAATCAGACAGACAAATGATAACAAAACATCAACAAATAATATAAAATAAACTATAATCATTACAGCATCTTGCTTGGGTGTTTATCTAAATGATTCTTAAAGCTTCGAACTGAACTACATTGCACTACCTGTGCAGGAAGTTTATTCCATTCATTAACTACACGGTTGGCAAAGTTCTTTCTACCTACTTCCAAATTGAATCTATTTCCCGACAGTTTGAGACCATTGTTTCTTGTCTGATTCTCATTCAATGTGAAAATGTTGTCTCTTTTGATGTTGTCAATTCCCTTTAGAATCTTAAAGACCTGTATCAAGTCACCTCTGAGTCTACGCTTTTTTAGGGAAAACAGATTCATATGTTTTAGTCGATTTTCGTATGATTTATTTTTGATATTTGGAATCAGTTTTGTGGCTCGCCGTTGTACTTTTTCCAGTCTGTCAATGTCTTTAATGAGATTCGGTGACCATACGGAAACACCATATTCCAAATGTGGACGAACTAACGATTTATATACCTTCTTAATGAGTGATGGACTTTTGAAATCAAAAGATAGCGCAATCAGTACTAGAATCTTATTTGCTTTCTCAGAGGCTGAAATACACTGCTTGGATGATTTGAGGTCGTTACTGATAATTACGCCGAGATCCTTTTCACTATCCACTTTTCTTTATAATTTCCAAATAACTTAAAACCGTACCTACTGTTGTTTTTACCTATGTGCATTACCTTGCATTTACTTGTGTTAAATTTCATTGGCCACTTTTCAGACCATTGCTGTAATTTATCTAGATCTTCTTGAATATCTAATTGGTTTGAGTGATCATTTGCCACTCTGCACAGTTTTGTATCATCAGCAAATTTGGAAACAGTAGATCTTAGTCCATGGTCTATATCATTTATATATACTATGAATAGAAGTGGTCCAAGAACGGAACCCTGAGGAACTCCACTTGTAACATTTTTCCATGTACAAGTTTTTCCATTTAAAGCAACTCTCTCTTTTCGACCATTCAACCAATTACTAGTCCAACCTAATAGGCTACCACTTATTCCGTGTAAAGCTAATTTAGTAAGTAGTCTTTCGTGTGGGACGGTATCAAAAGCTTTTGCAAAGTCTAGATATATTAAATCTATATTGTTTCTTTTGTCATAATTCGAGATAACTGTGTTGTACAATTCGAGTAAGTTAGTCACGCAAGAACGTTTCCGTCTGAAACCATGCTGGCTATCATTTATCAAACGGTTACTTTCTAAATGATGTTCGATAGCATCTCTGATGATAGTTTCCATTATGTTTCCTACGATTGAAGTCAAACTTATAGGCCTATAGTTATTTGGCTTCTTTTTGTCACCATTTTTAAATATGAGAGTAGCGTTAACTAACTTCCATTCTCTTGGGACATCTCCGAATATGATTAATTTCTTGAAAATAATAATAATAATAATAATGGAACAACAATCTCTCTTTCATCTCCTTTAAGATTCTTGAATGCCAATCACCAGGTCCTGGTGTTTTGTTAACATTGAGTTTATCTATACACCTTTCAATTTTTTCTTTTGTTATATTTACCGTGAAATATTACCATGAAAGGCCCATGGTTTCTCTTGATCACCCATACTCATTCCAAAGTACAGTCTTTAAGCAATCCAGTATTTCGCACCTTTCATTATTTCTTCCTTTGTACGTGTTTGTGTGTATTTAACTAATGCTTTCTCGGCTTACGGATAAGATAACAGAAACAAACCTCCCGGAGAGCCAATGTGGCTTCCGCAAACATCGTAGCACCACAGACATGGTGTTCTGCCTGTGCCAGCTGCAAGAGAAAGCCAGGGAATAAAAGAAAGATCTTTTTATCGCCTTCATTGATCTTACGAAGGCTTTCGACACAGCAAATCGACCCCTTTTATGGTTGCTTCTCGAAAAGATGGGAGTCCCTCCCAATTTTCTCTCTGTGCTCAAAGGCCTGCATGAAGGGATGCAAGCACGGGTTTAAGTAAGCGGCACACTCTCAGAACCGTTTGAAGTAAAGGTTGGAGTTAAGCAGGGCTGTGTCCTTGCACCCACTCTTTTTAACATCTTTTTACTTGCCCTAATAAAGCTCACTCATGCAGCCCTGGGAAGAGATGCTGGCATAAGTATTCAACACCGGCTAGATGGCAGCCTGTTTAACACCCGACGCCTGTACGCCAGAACTAAAGTCTCTTCCACGCGGGTAATAGAACTGCAGTATGCTGATGATTGTGCCATTGTTGCGCATGACGCCGAAAATCTGCAGAATATCCTTCATGTCTTTTCCTCCACTTATACTGCCATGGGTCTCAGAGTCAATACCTTAAAAACAGAAATATTTGTTCAAACTATACATCCACCTGAGACACCTCACCTTTTTCTCGTCAATGGAGAACCCGTTAAAACAGTAGAACATTTCACGTACCTCGGCAGCGTCGTCCACTCAGACTGCTCGGTGGACCTGGATATCCAAAGAAGAATCAATCTTGCCTCCTCTGCCTTTGGCCGCCTCAGAGACAGAGTCTTCTCAAATAACAATCTCACAATAGATACCAAGGCAGCAGTATATAAAGCCGTATGTATATCCACCCTGCTTTACGGCTCAGAAACTTGGACTACCTATAGACGCCATATCCGCACCCTGGAGAATTTTCACACCAGGTGTCCCCAGCGGATACTAGGTATATCATGGAAGGATAGAATGACATACGATGAGTTATACCACCGAACTCAAACGAGCAGCATTGAAACCCTCCTGGCGCAACGCCATCTCCGCTGGGTGGGGCATACTATCAGAATGCCCGAAAATCGGCTTCCAAGACAAATGTTGTGTGGTCAGCTATCCTCAGGAAGCAGAAGCGTGGGAGGCCCTAAGAAGAGATACAAAGATCACTGTAAAGACCTACTCATAAAATGTAATGTTAATCCAAACGAGCTCGAGACACTAGCAGTAGACAGACAGACTTGGAGGACAGTATGTACGAGTGCTACTAACACACTTGCAATTGAAACCACGAAAGAGAGCCGAAAACCGCTCTAAACGTCACCAACGTATGGCTGGAGCCCAAGCAACTCCTCGTGAAGAACACCTTTGCCACAAATGTGATCAAATGTGTGGCTCCCGCATTGGACTCAACAGCCACCTACGATGGCATGAACGACAGAGTCATTAAAATTTCATCATCCTCACAAACTCCTCATCTACACAAACGGATGCAGAACAGCGTCGTCATCGGCAACGATGGGCAGCCATAACTAACTAATATATATATATATATATATATATATATATATATATATATATGTTCGATTGAAGACCAGAGCTAATTCAATATCAACTATCTTCTTAGTGATTTTCTCAATTTCTCTTATAGTTTGTTTGATTCTTGAGGGGAGGTCAAACACAATACTTCCGAGATCCATGATGTTATTGTAACGAAAAACATAACACAAAATATAAATACAAGCTTTCGGTTGAGTCATCCAACCATCTTCAGGTAAGTGAGATTACATATACAGAACAGGAGTTTAAATACAAGTAACTAACTCTCCTAGTTCCCCCCCTTTTTACTTGTATTTAAACTCCTGTTCTGTATATGTAATCTCACTTACCTGAAGATGGTTGGATGACTCAACCGAAAGCTTGTATTTATATTTTGTGTTATGTTTTTCGTTACAATAACATCATGGATCTCGGAAGTATTGTGTTTGACCTCCCCTCAAGAATCAAACAAACTATTAGAAAAATTGAGAAAATCACTAAGAAGATAGTGGATATTGAATTAGCTCTGGTCTTCAATCGAACATGTCTACAAGAAAACTTACTGCCCATTTATACTAATATATATATATATATATATATATATATATATATATATATGTATATATATATATATATTTATATATATATGTATATATATATATATATATTAATCAATACAAAAAGTACAATTTATTACTTTTTTGACACACACACGTACACACGCATATAAGCAGGACCCCCTCAACAGACACCTTCTTACTTGGATTAAAACTATCTAATTTTACTCATTCCCGACGTTGAAGACTTTTCCATAGATTGTTCAGGCTAAGGCCAGTGGTTTTATTCACCTTTTCTTCGCTGTAGGAGTCACGTTGTCCAATAGTCCAAATGCATGAAGTAAAGTGGTTTAGTTAAATGAGGTTTAGGCATATTATCTACATAGTTATCTGATGACGTCATCAACAGCTAAGTATATCATCACGTCATATTATTCATCACAATGTCTTTCCCTATCAGGTTCGTTCACATGAACAGGGTATGCATGAATCTCGTAGTATATATATATATATATATATATATATATATATATATATATATATATATATATTATATATATATATATATATGCTCGATTGAAGACCAAAGCTAATTCAATATCCACTATCTGAATTACACCCCTCTAAGATGCCGGAGGAAATAATGAAACATCTTTTCCTAGCCTGAACAACTGAAGCGCCCTTTAGAAGCCCACCAGGCCAGTTATATCTACAAGAGGAAGGAGTCGCCATGGGTTCACCTTTAGGGTGTACTTTTGCTGAATTATACATGTGTAATCTAGAGAACAAAGTATTACAAGACCCCGTCTCAACACCCTTTTCCTACTGCAGATACGATGACGACTTTTTTACTGAAGCTAGTAGTGAGTCCCACCTGAAAGATCTACAGCTAGCCATGGAAACAGTCTCTGTACTACACTTCACATATAATCTCAATATACACAACAAAATTCCCTTCCTTGACGTCCCCATCCACTCTGAAGACAACAGATACACGACCACTGTTTACAGGAAAAAGACTGACACCAGAAGATGCCTGAATGCAGCAAGTGAGTGCCCCCAGCGGTACAAACTTAACGTCATTCGGGCATACCTTCGACGCTCATATAAGAACTGTTCTTTTGGGGAAAATTTTCACTCCGAAAAAAAAACACGCGTTAAACAAATTCCCCTTAACAACGGTTTTCCCAACTTTCTCATTGACAAAGAGACGAGGCTTTTCATCACCCGCAACACAACAAAACACGGACAAAACAACACACATTCCACACACACAGTTTATTACAAAAACCAAATGACATCAGCATATAAAACAGGCGAATGTGTTCTCAAAGACATCCTTGCACGTAACGTCACATGCACCAACCCACACGACAAAGTGACCCTCATCATATACTACAAAAACACAATAGTCTCTTACCTTATAATGAGAAATAATATGACTAAAAACAACCCTCTCCTCAAACAGACTAATATGGTGAACCAATTCACTTGCCCTGAAGAAGGTTACAATCTTCTCCCTAATGCTTCTTATATTGGTGTTACCACTACTTCTGTGAGCAGGAAACTCACATGCACGCCCGTGAATGAAGTATACGCAAAAACATTATACAAACACACAACAAAACTCCAAACAGACAAGGTTTAGTCAACAATACAAAAATACTTAAACAATGTAACAACAACAAGAAACTCCACATCTTGGAAAGAGTCTACATTACACAATACACCCCTATCATTAATATACAAACAGACACAGTCAGTACTTTACAACTCCACAGCGAGGTTGCGTGGCAACAGAGACCAAACGTCCGGTTACAGTGATCTGATGTCCCGTGGAATTGGAGATGTTATTTTATCTACCATTTCATTAATATACACTGACTTTTTTCTTCTATTTTTGTGTCATGTTTGAACAATGAAAAAATCTGATAATACCAGTTCCTGTGAAAAGAAAGCGATTTATCAACAATTCTTTCGTGCAAATGTAAAATGACTGTATCCTATCTAATCCTGTATCAGGGGGTTCCCTGAAGATATGAATCTATGTAACAGACTCACAGAACTTGAAAGGTTGACAAACACTGAGCCAGAGGACTATTGAGCTTGGGCAGTTGAAGTCTCGAATAAACTACTGTATGTCATGACTGAAGTCATAGACCTTTAGTGTTCCTGGTACTACAATGATTTCAAATATTAATTCTATTTTGGCGAGGATTATGCAATATTTTTTCACTAAAGTAATCCATTGACACTGATTCTGTGTTTTATGTGTTCGTCACAGCGTAGTAATCAATGAAGAGACTGGAATTGCTTAGTAGGAGACGGTATATTGTGTACTGCCAAACTCTTTAGATTATGCAATAGTTATGCACGTTACATTATTCATAAAAACCCATCCACATGTTATTTTATTCACCAGACGCCGCGTAAACAATTCTCATCACCATCCAAATGAAAGAATAGCCTTAGTACTTGATGGAAAAAAACTGTTGATGTATGAGGGCCGTGGCACTCGCGAGAATCGCCTCCATCTGGGATGCACACGGCCCTCTTCCGGAGGACACCCCGGCGGCGACCCGCGCCAGCAGCCAAGTTGGGCTTGACGAGGGAACCACACGGCGACCACAGGCAGGCACCTGGACAGGATTCAGCCCCAATGATCCTCGTGGGGATCTTCTTCCGGTGAACGGAGAGATCGGCCGAAGACTGGAGGGCAGGAAAGGTGAACTTTAAACGGGGTCATGCAAGCCTGAGAGAGTGACGAACCGGGCTTGTCCTAGCTGTCGACATCACTCTCCGCCACAACATACTGGCCATGGCCTCTCAAGGACCCATGAGGGACTGGCCAGTGGCGAAAGAGCGGTGGCAGCCCACTCTCTCAGGGTGTCGGAGTTCACCTTAGCCCTTACCTGAGGCCATCTCAACGAACCGAGGAAGACCACGAGGAAGAAGGAGACCGGGGTACGATTTATCAAGAAAAATATTTGTTTCTTTTTGCCCGAAAAACCATGAGCCGACGCAATGGCCAAGTCTTCTCGTACCAAAAAGAAGAAGACTCGAATTACCGTCGAGAAGGCTATTGCCAAATAATATTCTTTGGTTGGAATCAGATCCGTTTCCCGCTCAAAAAGAGCGCTTTCCACCACGCAAATGGAAGGACGTTGGACGACCGGACTTGATACACAATATCTCATCATATACCTTAACGCAACCACAACATCAAGCACTCTCATTAGGCCTAAAATTAGACACTGGGACCAGCACCAAGCAGCTTTCACAATATCTGGAGAAGAACTATAAATGGAGAAATAACGACATCGACATTGGCTTCATTCAAGGCATCTTACTTTGCTGCACAATCGCCGCTAAAGATCGACTCCCAGCGATTCCTAGAAGATTCATTATGGGGTTAAACGAACTTCGAAGAAATGAAAATATCATTATCACCACAGCAGACAAAGGAGGAGGAATCGTCATAATGAACAAAGCAGACTACATCAAGAAAATGGAAGACCTCCTCACAGACACAAGCACCTACACCCCACAGTCAGAACAACAAGCCAAAGAAGAGTCTCGTACATTCAACACCGATGTTAGAAAAATCCTCAAACGGACCAGCAAAGGAAAACACTTACTCCGTCTCCTAGAAAAGGATCCCAAACCACCAACGATATGCGGCATTCCCAAAACTCACAAAGCAGGGATCCCCATGAGACCAATCACCAATGGAATAGGTAGTGCCCCCCACAAACTAGCTAAGATACTAGCCAAACCTCTTACATCAGCTCTTGGAACTATCAGCGACACACACATTAGAAACTCCACTGATCTCATACAAAAACTCCACACCAAAGACTTTACAAACAAGAAACTCATCAGTCTAGACGTCATCGCCTTATATACCCACACATCGCTAGCAGATGTCATATCAGCTATACAAAGAGTCATAGATAACATCAATGAGACTACCCTCCCAATCAACAAAAGAGATTACAAACAACTAGTAGGAAAATGCCTTAAATGCACCTTCTGCACATTTAATGGCAAAACTTACCGACAACACGACGGCCTACCAATGGGAACGCCCCTCAGTGCTATAGCCGCCTGCTTAGCAATGGAAATTCTAGAGCAAAGCAACTACAAACAGTTCCTTCCCGATGGCACCACCTGGTTCAGGTATGTAGATGACTACCTTCTCATCATACCAAAAGACACAGACACTGACATCCTTCTACACAATTTAAACAAATCACACCAGAAAATACAATTAACAGTCGAACAAGAAAACCAGGACTCTCTCCCATACCTGGACACTTTAATCATCAGGAACAATAATACAGCAAAATTCAAAGTTTACCGAAAACCCACAAACAAAAACGACTACATACACTACTTCAGTGCCCACAGCGACAGAACTAAAAGTGGTATACTAATAGGATTCTTCCTGAGAGCACTAAGAATATGCAGCCCAGAATACCTTCAAGACGAAATAGAACACATCACCACTACATTCAAAACACTTCACTTCCCAACAGGAATCATCGCCCGAGCCCTACACAAAGCTAAGGAAATCAAACAAAGAAGCATCTCAGAACCACGAACTAAAAATGAAAATATACTCCTCTTAGCACCATCATCAGACCTAACTCACCTCCTAACCAAGAAATTAAAACCCATAGGCATGACAGTAATATCAGACAAAGGACGACAAATACGCGACTTCACAAACAACAGACAGAATCCCACTCAACCCGACAGTATCCTATACAAAATCCCCTGCTGCTCGGGATGCAACCTTGCCTACTATGGTGAAACGTACAGGGGATTAAAGAAACGCCTACATGAACACAAGGCTGATATCCGTCACCACCGCACAACAAACGCCTGGGTAAATCACATAGATGAAAAACAACATTTACCTCAATGGAACCAAGCTAACATTTTACACGAAAACCTAAACAAACCACAAAGAAAGCAATATACATAAACACCAACGATTCCATCAACAACAGAACAGGAGATATCAAGGTTGCAAAACATGCCGCCAAATACGCCATGAGACAATTGCTCACACATAACAAACAAACAAATACATCCACCCGCCTCACACCTGACCCCACATGACCACCAAGCCTAGCAACGTACGGAATCCCACCCCGCGTCCCTCATAAACCACAGCAAC
>NW_027467476.1:192500-237500 GCF_046742065.1 Oratosquilla oratoria | reverse complement strand
GGGAAAGTAAGGAAAGAGGAGAAGGGGAGGGATTGCTGGGAAAATGGAAGGTAATGAGGAAGTAGAGGACTTGGTCCAAACAGACCGCCGTAAAGTAAACAAACGACCACAAGACGAGCTGGAGGACGACGGAATGTCTAATAAGAATGTAAAGATTAGAAGTATAGATAGGAACAATACAGTAGAAAGTGATGAGAATATTTTCAAGGGATTTAAAGAGAGTGGGGGGGACACAACCCCCCCCCCCCCCCCGACTGACAAGACTAGAGAAGAAGGTTGATAAGGTGATCGAGGACTTGGAGAGTAGGTTAGTTAGGTCATATGAACACCATTTTACAAAGGGTTGAAAGATTGGAAGAACTGGAAAAGGCGAATAAAAACTTAACTGATGAAATAGAAGACCTAAAAAGACAGTTAAGAGAGGTAAAGGTGGAGAATGAGGAATTGAAGAAGAATAGTAAAGAAAACAGAGAAACGATAGCTAAAGAAAGTAAAAATTGGAAGAAAACCCAAGAAGGAAATAAGGTTTCATTCACTGACATAGTCAAACAGCAATTGAAAGAACATACTGAAGACTCAGTTATTAAAGTGATGAGACAAAAGGAGAATATAGTAAGGGATTTAGCAGACAAGAAGAAATGTATAATTATATTAGGAATGGAAGAGAAACACAACACAGATAGAACCACAAGAATCAAAGAGGAAAATGAAAAAGTAAGCCAATTACTAGAATCAGTTCAGGAAGATGAACCAGAAATTATGAAACAAATCGAAGAGAAATTTAGACTCGGAAAGTATAGCACAGACAAGACCAGACCAATTAAGATTAAATTCAAGTCACAAACAACGGCAGAGAATACCTTATCCAAAACAGGGAAACTAGCAACAAGTGAACAATACAAAAAGATATGGATAAAAAGAGAAATGAATAAAGAGGAAAGAGAGGAAGAAAAGCAGAAAAGACTGGAAGCTAAGGCAAAAAACGAGAACAGAACGGAGTCAGAGAAAGAGAGATTCTATTGGAGAGTAGTGAACATGAAACTAAGGAAGTTCGACATACAAAAGAAAAACATAAGGGAAACAGAGAACACAATGGAAGTGGCAGAAAACTAAGAGTGTCTTACACAAATATAGATGGATTAATAACAGGATTGAATGAGCTGAATGATTATTTGAAAGAAAAAGAATCGGACATAATGGGAATTGTAGAAACAAAATTAAAAGGCCCACTACCACCCAACAGTGTAGGACATGATGCATACAATTATTGGATTAGAAACAGAGAGAAAAAGCAAGGGGGTGGAGTTATGTTCCTGACTAAGAAGGATATAAACGTGAAAGGTGTCATATATGGAAAGAATACAGTAGAGATGATTATGATAGAAGTGGAAGACAGAGATAAGAAGAGCAGAAAATTTGTGATCAATTATGTGCCTCCGAAAACAGCCTCATGGGAGGAGAGTGAATATAAAAGTATGTTAGAGGACACAAAGATAGCATTAACTAAAATAATGGAAGACGGAGGAAGAATAGTTATGATGGGCGACTTTAATTGCAAAGAAATCTGCTGGGAAGAAATGACAGTAAAGAGTGGTGATGACTCATGGGGAAATGCTCTACTTGAGATGATTACTGACCATTCAATGACACAATGGATACAAGAGAACACTAGGTATAGAAATGAAGAAGAACCATCGAGGCTAGACTTAATAATTACATCTGAACCTAGAATAGTGGACAAGATTGAATATAAAACACCAATAGGTAAAAGTGACCACATATTGATTGAACTGGAACTTAATGAAGAAAAATATATGAAAAGAAATGAACAATATAGGAAAGGAAGAATGATGTATGAAAAAACAAACTTTGATAAAATAAGAGAATTCTTCCAACAAGAAAACTGGGAAGAAATATACAAAGAAGAAACATCAGTGGAAGAGAAATGGAATATTTTGACAAAAATTTACAAAAAAGGAGTGGAAAAGTATGTCCCAAGACAAAAACAAGAAAAAGAATATGTAAAATGCTGGTACAACAAAAGTTGTAGGGAGTTAAAAGACAAAAGAGACAAAGCCTGGACCAGATGGAAAAAAGACAGAAGACCTGAAAAATGGAAAATATATACTGGTTATAGAAATGAATATGTACAAAAGTGCAGAGAGGAAAAAAGAAAATATGAAAAAGATGTTATAGAAAAGTGTAAAGATCAACCAAAACTATTCTACAGATTTGTAAACAATAAACTGAAAAACAAACAAGACTTGGAGAAATTAAGACAAGGAGGAGTTGAATACACTGAGGAAATGGAAATGGCAGAAATTATGAACAAACATTTTAAATCAGTGTTTACAAGGGAAAATATACAACCTGAAGAGATTGAGTGGAAAGAAAAAGTCCCCCCTATGGAAGAAATAGAAGTAACAAAGAATGAAATATTGACACACTTGGGTAATTTTGATGTCAGAAAATTGCATGGGCCAGATGAAATAGCAAACTGGATTCTGAAAGAATGCAGGAATGAACTGGCAGACAAAATACATAGCATAATAAGCAGTTCCTTAAAAGAAGGAAAAGTTCCAGAAGATTGGAAAAAAGCAAATATAGTACCTATATATAAAGGAGGAAATAAAGAAGAACCTACCAACTATAGACCAGTCTCTCTAACAAGTACAATAGCAAAAATTTGTGAAAGAATTATCAAAAGTAGATGGGTAAAATACTTGGAAAAAAACAACGTACTAAATCCAAGGCAATTTGGATTCAGACAAGGACGATCATGCGTCACCAATTTAATATGTTTCTATTCAAGGCTAATAGATATAATACAAGAAAGAGATGGATGGGCTGATTGTGCATTTCTAGACCTAAAAAAAGCTTTTGACAAAGTACCACATAAGAAGTTGCTTAAGACATTAGAATATGAAGGAGGAATACAAGGTAAATTGCTAAATTGGATGGAAGACTTTTTGCAAGAAAGGAAAATGAGAGTAGTGATAAGAGATCAGCACTCAAAATGGAATGAAGTAATAAGCGGTGTCCCGCAGGGAACAGTTCTGGCCCCAATAATGTTTGCTATATATATTAATGATATGGATGAAGGAATTGAAAGCTATATGAGCTTCTTTGCAGATGATGCAAAACTACTGAAAAGAGTGAAAACTGAAGAAGATTGTGAATCACTACAGAGAGATCTAAATAAAGTACAAGAATGGAGTAGGAAGTGGGAGATGGAGTTCAATACAAAAAAGTGTAGTATAATGGAATTTGGAAAAAGCAAAAACAGAATAACAGGATCATATAATTTGGGAGAAGAAGGAATAAAAAAAGTAGAAAATGAGAAGGACCTGGGAGTCATTGTTATGAATAATATGTCACCTGAGAAACATATAAATAAGATTTTTGGAGAAACTTATAATTTAATAAGAACAATCAAAGTGGCATTTACATACCTGGATGAAGAAATGGTGAGGAAAATCCTAATCACCCTGATAAGACCAAGATTGGAATATGCAGCAACGATATGGTCACCAAGTACAAAAAAATGTATAAAAAAACTTGAAAGAATACAAAGAGCAATCACAAAACTGGCACCAACACTCTCAAAACTATCATATGAAGAGAGACTACAAAAACTTAAACTACAGACACTAGAGCAAAGAAGAGAGAGAGGAGATTTGATAGCTATTTACAGAATCATGAAAGGCATAGAAATTACTGATAGAGAGAATCTGATAAAATGGGATGACAGAAATACAAGAGGACACGGAAAGAAAATAAAAAAAGACAGCTATAGAAGAGATTTGAAAAAGAACAGCTTTCATCACAGAGTAATAGACAGTTGGAACAAGTTAGATGAGAAAGTGGTGTGTGCAAAAACAATACATGAATTTAAAAATAGTTTAGATAAAATGAGATATGAAGACGGGACCCCACGAGCATAGCTCCCCTTCCCGTAAAATACAACTAGGTAAATACAACTAGGTAAATACACATGTGTATGAATATTATGGTGAAAAACAAACTGGTCTAGATCTAAAAAAGTAAAGCCACATCAAAATATGAGAGTGAGAACAAAGGTAAAAGAATGGGCAATTAATAAATTGACGGTAGTTGCTGACAATGACATAGAGAAAGGCAAACCCCAGGGCAGACTTGCGCTTATTCTAATTCTTAAAGAAGTCTAAGTGAAAATATATTGTTAAGAGCCAGAAAGGCAAAAGAGGGATTTGTGGCTCTTAACAATATATTTTCACTTAGACTTCTTTAAGAATTAACGTAAGCGCAAGTCTTTGCCCTGGGGTTTGCCTTTCTCTATGTCATTGTCAGCAACTACCGTCAATTTATTAATTGCCCATTCTTTTACCGTTGTTCTCACTCTCATATTTTCTTGTGGCTTTACTTTTTTAGATCTAGACCAGTTTGTTTTTCACCATGATATTCATACACATGTGTGTGTGTGTTTGTGTGCGTGTGTGTGTGTGTGTGTGTGTGTGTGTGTGTGTGTGTGTGTGTGTGTGTGTGTGTGTGTGTGTGTGTGTGTGTGTGTGTGTGTGTGTGTGTGTGTGTATGTGTGTGAGGCCCAAAAATACCAACACAAATTATATTTCAAGCTCAAGAGCCGACAAACTAGTCTCAAAGAAGTTTGTTCAGCGCCAGCAGAGAACCTGACCTGAGATGACATGTGACCTTCGACCTTGTCACCTCTTGTGTCAAAGTGTCGAATCTTGTGCCTGACAGTGAGACAAAGGTGTGTACTCGAGTCCTTGAAGTGACAGGATAAATTTGTGTCAAATTGTTCATATACAACATAAAATATTTTTTATCAAGAGCGTCACCAGGAATAAAAGTCATCATCATCGTCATCGTTATCGTCACAATCACCATCATCATCATCATCGTCGTCGTCGTTGTCGTCGTCACCGTCACCATCATCATCATCGTCACCGTCATCATCATCATCATCATAACACCCTCGTTTTCACTATTACTATCGCTTTCACCCTCACCATCATCCTCAGCCTAACTGACATTCCCATCTTCACTCTCACCCTCAATACCACTCTCACCTTCTTCCTCATCCTAACTTGCATCCTCATCCTCATTCTCACTCTCACTATAACCCTCAATCGAACCCTTATCCTTATCCTCACACCCTTCCTCCTCCTCACTCTCACCTTTACTTTAAGCCCCAGCCTCAAACTCATCCACACCTTAACATTTATTCTCACCCTCAGTCTCACCCTCACTCTTACCCTCACCCTCACACTTGCCCTTGCCTTCATGGCGCTGTGGCTAGAGCTCTGGCCTGCCACTACGGAGGTCCGGGTTCGACCCTCGCCCGGGGCTGAAATAATATCAGTATCGCAGCGCTGAGGGGTGTTACTCCAACTCTCGTGGGCGGGGAGTTGGGTGTGTGTGTGTGTGCAAGGTTATAGCATTACCCATAGATCGGACCTACGAGCTCTGAGCTCTCTTCCAGGAGGGAAATAGCTGTCGATCATGAGTCCAACACGTGACCCAAAGACCAAGTGAATACACACACACACACACACACACGCACTCTCTCTCTCTCACTCGGTGGCGCGGTTGATAGAGTATTGGACTGCCAGTACGGAGGCACGGCAGTACCTGGTTCGAATCCTGCCCAGGGCCAAAATTATTTCGGTATCGCTGCGGTTCGGGTCGTTACTCTGACTCTCGTGGGCGGGGAATTTATTTTGTGTGTGTGTGTGTGTGTGTGTGTGTGTGTGTGTGTGTGTGTGTGTGTGTGTGTGTGTGTGTGTGTGTGTGTGTGTGTAAGGTCATAGCATTACCCATAGATCGGTCATACGAGCTCTGACCTCTCTTCCGGGAGGAAAATAGCTGTCGATCACGAGTCCAACACGTGATCCAATGACCAAGGTGAAAAGGTGAAGGTGAATACACACACACACACACACGTCCTACACTATTCTGGAGTGCATGTAGACCTTCCTACCAGACTTTGTTTGAAAGCCAAGAAACTTGTGTCTTTGATATACAGTATGTAACAGATAACTGTTGAATTATGCCATATTCACCTGAATTTCCCATCAATTATGTCCTTCATGTAGTCTATTATGACTGATGCCGAGTGAATGCCTTTAGAGAAGCGGTCTTTTGATGCTGACGAAACCCTAGAGTACTAAACCAACCACGAAAATGTTCGTCAACCATAGGAAAGGTCTTAGTCAGTATTATTTGTGTCTCGGTCCCGGGTAAAGGAGGAGGCTTGTTCCAATAAACCTGGCCAACAGGCAATGTTAAAATATTTTGATCTTGGAACACAACATACTCAGCTTCCATATATGAAGGAGTCTCCAGCAAGTAGTTATGATCTAATTGGACTCTTTACGAAGAAGAATGTCTTCAATAGGGTACAGAGGGTAGAACACTTCCATGAATTTCGACTCAGTGACGACTAAGATTTTATATATTTTGAGGATGATGCTTCATTCAGCTGAGTAATAGCCCGCGATGGATGAAAAGTTTTCCTCTCGAATAAAAGAAGTTGATAGTAAAAGTTATTGTACTTCTCTCAACTGATTCTATTATTTGATTTTTTTTTTTTTTTTGCCATATATATATAGATATTTTCTTTTTCCTTTTTTGGAAAAAATCTCCACCAAAGAAAATGAAGGCAATGGTTGAACAGAATTCTATGATTCTTCCTTTTTTTTTTTTAAGAGAAGTGCAAATTATTATTTGGCCTCCTATTTACATTTCCTTCTAAAAAATCTTTGGAGCATAAACTAATATGGAACTGATTAAGATCTTGGTCATTAGGCTAGTCATGACTTGAACTAGACTTCTCTGATTTAATTCAAGCTTAATTTCTTGACAACTCATAGATCGACAAATAGCCATATTAAAACCATCATCACAAAGTAGACTCGCCACAGTCCCACTGGCCCTCCTCAAGATAATTAAGATTCCATGTGGCATTCTTCGGGTCATCAGTAAAGCCCTTCCAGTCTTGATGGGTCTTCGAAACCCTGACTTCATTGGCTTTCCAGTTCCGCAAGAAAACGGCTGTTGGCATGCAACCATTACAGCTGTGGAACCTCGGGTCGTGCTCTCGAAGCCATTGCCGGAATCCTTCAAAGTCATTTGACTTTTTGACCCCGTTCTTCGAGGTCTGGGTCCTGCTCTTCTGATCCTATCCTCTGGATTCTTCGAGCTTCTTCTTCAAGAACTCCATAACCGCTTTCTTGATCCTCCGTTCCTCCAGCTCAGTGGAAGAGATCCTGAGGAAACGCATCCCCTCCGAGTAGGGCCGGAAGCGGTGATCACGACGATGTCGGATTTTTCTCGTCAAAGTCATTCTCGAACCCAAAGTGCAAAAAATGTGTGGGCAAAGACGATGCGTGTTAACAAACGTTTTTTGAATCTCATTTTGTGATCCCTTGTTGTGCGAGCGCGCGCGCGTACGCATACATTTTAAGGAATATTTAGAAAAAAAAATGAAAAAAAAAGATCGCCCACCTTAATTGGAAAATAATAATAAAATTATTGCAACAATGATAAACAACTAAATTAAAATGTTTTATTCACGTTGTGTTTTAATGAGATCCTTGGGCCTGGTGCTCCGCTGCTAGATCTTTTATATTAGGCTTAGAATTTGTCAGTTTCAGTCTGATGTCTCCTCGAATGCATATATCCCTTTTATTTATTTCTTTAGTCAAAATTTTATTGACGGCACTGAATCCACATTCAACCAAATAAGAGATTGGAAAGTGTAACAGTATTTTAACCATTTCAGCCCACATTTTTGGATATAGCTGTTTTGCTGTATTTGATAGCCATAACTCATTTATACCATTTTTTTTTTTAATTTGTATTTGCATTCATCACTACATTTCAGTTCAATGAGTTCTTGCAGATTTTCATCGGCACGTTCACATCACAACCAAAAGGATCTATCATCCACGATTGAACTTGAAACGAAAACACGTCCGACAATCGGCTGTTCAAGTTTTCTCTCAATTTTACTAAAAATTGTTCGTACTTTTTTTTTTTTTTTTTTTAGCTTATTCTGTGAGTTGTTCCTTTAAGGCTACTATACATTGTCAGTCATGACTGCACAGTCATCGAGATTGTGCAAACAGTGTTTGGGACACACACTGTCAGTAAGATTGAGCAATCATTACTTACCTCTTGGAGTTTGTGGAGTGAAGATGAGTAAGGCTTGATTCACACTATCGGTCACGCTCCGCTCTCGGTCCAGACCAATATTGTCTCATTAATTTCAATGGAAGCATTCACACTGGCGCTCTCGCTCCGGTCTCGCTCCGGTCACGGTTCCATCAAAAGATATTTTTACTGGAGCGAGACCGGAGCGTGACTGGACCGTGAGCGCCAGTGTGAACTCAGTTGCCACGGTCCTGCTCCTCCTGCTCCACTCCAGTCGAGATTCAGCCTTCATATAAGCAAGTAGTGTTACCTTCTGTCCTACCAAACCATGGATAATCCAAAGGAAACACCACAATGGGATTATGAGAAAGTTAGAAAAATTATAAAAATACATTTTCTTTTTATTTATCACTGATACAATGACAATGCGTACAGCGAGGATATTCATAAGTATCAACTGAATAAAATATAACCTACAAAACTTACTTTAATTTTGTGGATTCAGATGAAATGCTAATAGAATTAGTCAAAAGGTAAACCAGAGCTGTATGACCTGACTTCGCTGCACTACAGTGATAACGTGGCGAAAAGAAGAAGCTGTGTTGAAATAAGCAGGCAGCTGGGTTGTGAAGGTAAGAAATTCCATACAATAGCCTAATGTCCACTGTGGAAATGCATTTCCTATCATCACTAAACAATTTTCCTATACAATAATGTTTGCATACTTATCATATTGCCAAGGTACTGAGAGAAAAAAAATGCACATTATTAACCGAAGAAAGAAATTCCATATGTATAATAACAACCTATTATCCACTGCGGAAATGCATCTCCTTAGCTCACTCAACAAATATTCCTAAACAAGTTTGTTTGTCTACTTATATTTTATCATTTTGCCAAGGCATTGAACCAGCTGGGGAACTGAAATAATCTTTCAGTGTTTCTCTCGTGCCAAAAGCCTCCTTTGTAGCATTTCCCCCTCTTCCTCTCATTGGACGTACTGTGTTTGATGGAGGCATGACAACAGGATCTGGTAATGCAACAGCATTTGGGTGTATCAGATTGTGAAGTATGCATGTTGTTGTAATGATTGCATTAGCGTTAGAAGGCATAGCTTTAACTTTCCTTAAATATATTCTGAAGGTTTGCACTAGAATACCAAATGTGCACTCAACTATCCTCCTGGTTCTAGATAATCTATAATTAAAAATCCTCTTCTCTACCTTATGTTCAGTCTGTGAACCTGGGTAGGGCCTCATCAAATTTCTCTTCAGCGGGAAAGCCTCATCTCCCACTATAACGTATGGTGCAAGCACATCAGTGCCAGGAAGTGCAGCATCTTCTTGTACATTTCAAGTCATCCTCAATTTTGGATAGTATTTTCTCAAATGTTCCTTTGTTCATTCTGAAATAGCTGTGGAATTTACTCTCATCATCAATAAGACGAGGATACAGAGTATGAAATTCTCCTTTAGTCTTCCTATCTTGCAACATAGGATGAACCCACAATCTCTTTCTTTTTCTATTTTGTTTTCCTTCTTCTTCTTCATCAAGTGCAATAGCGATTATTGCCAACTCGGCGTCAGAAAAGTCACACATCCTTCGTAACTGATGGTAAAACTTCTACTGGTGTCGAGGGAGGGGGGATGACGTGAACGAGAGCGGACCGATAGTGTGAATACCTCAGAACCGAGAGCGGAGCGCGTCCGGACCGATAGTGTGAATCAACCCTGAATACCTCAGAACCGAGAGAGGAGCGAGAGTGGAGCGCGACCGGACCAATAGTGTGAATCAACCCTAAAGCGGCTGCATGCATAGCCATTCTTGGTTGCAAAGGAAAGACTGAGGTGTTGGTGCAATGATCGACACTAACTATCACTCATGATGGTGTAACTACTATGCTTGAGCTTACAAAATCAAACCGTGTTGGAAATTCCTCTATCATCTGCGCTAACACTCAATCACACCCACTCACACAGGAATCATGAATATTGTGCAATCATGACTGACAGTGTGTAGGGGCCTTTACTTCTGTTAACTCAGGCATGTCTTTGAAATTCTTCTTCTGTATATTCATTCGGAACCAATGCAATTTTTCAGCAAAGGCTCTCAGAATACGTTTACAATCAAGTAGCGTGCATAATTTGCCTTGAAGCTGCAGTGACACTTCATTGAGCTTACGGAAAATCCACGCTAGAAAGAAAATGTCACACTTGTGGCGTCTGACTTCTTCTGCAAAATTGTGTTCTCCTAAAGTTTCTAAGAAATTAACAATTGTGTCGAATAACACAGTTTTCATTAGAATTTAAAATGCAGACTTAATGACATTTTCAGCAACTGTATGTGCGTGCCCAGTTTTTGTAACTAATTGCGCTATTTCATACGATGCAGTCAAACCACCTTCATTTGTCTGTGAACTTTTTTTCAAATAAGATGAATAGAGTATTTTGTTGGTTTAATTTTTTCTCCAAATTTGAAAAATAAGCCATGGGTTTACTGGCTTTCTCTAATTGTTTTCTTATCGAATGTTCTTTAAGCCTTGATGGTTTCATTGATTCATTAGAAAATATGTTATTGCAAATAAGACACATTGGTAATTCTTTATCATGAGGGCTTTCTACAAAGCCATAAGCCAAATAGTCCTCCATATATTGTCTACATATCTTTTTTGTTGCCATAATGAGGGGAAAATAACTTCAAAATATCTTAGTACCGTTGAGTGAGTTGATATTTAGTTATGCAAATTTCTAATTGACATCAAGCATTCAGTAGTGAATTTAATGTAAATGTACAAACTTGATCGAGCGTAAGAAGTACATACATACATATACCAAGGCTTTTTCCCCCTTACAAGGGAGGTAGCCAAAAAGGAAAAGGCATAAAATCATTCCCACCCATTCCATCCCTGAATACACTCCACACCCCTCCACCCTCCCTCTTATCTTAGCACCTCCTGGATGACGGGTCATCCCTGCACCTTGTCCACTGCCCTGGGTCAGAAGCAGTGTCGCAAGACACAGCACATCCACAGCAAGGCCGCTTCATTAAATCGGCAACCCCCCTCTCCGTCCCCCCATGCAGAAAAGGAGATGACGGGGAGAAATTCCTTCAGGCTGCGTCAAATTTTGCTCACACATACTACCTGACCCCCCATCCCCCCGCCCATTCTACCTCATGCATCACAACATCATCCATATACAACCGTTCTCCATTCACCCCTGTCTTCTGTCCTCTCCCGTCCTTCCTCAACAGACATTCCCCTCTTCCCCAAAGCCCCCTTCACCCCATCCATCCACCTCATCCTAGGACGTCCCCTCATGTTCACTCCCTCCACATCTTCCATACCTCTGTTACTAGTCTTTCTTCACTCTTTCTTTCCATGTGTCCAAACCATCCTAATACTCTTTCATCAACCCTATCTCCCAACTCCCTTTCCACCCCCGTTCTCCTCTTCACCTCCTCATTTCTCACTCTATCTAGCCTAGTAACCCCCATCATACTTCTCAGACACCTCATCTCAAACACATTCAAACTCCTCTCTTCCTCTCTTATGTTCCATGTTTCTGCCCCATACAGTGCTGTTGGCACAATTACTTCTTCATACAGTCTCCTCTTAGCATCCATTCCCAAATGTCTATTCCTCACTACACTTTTTAATCCACCAAGGCATTTACTCGCTTCTCTCAATCTACATTCTACCTCCACTTTCACTCCACCTTTTCCTGCCACATTTTTTACCCAAGTATCTAAAACTATCCACTTCCTCCAGTCGCTCTGCCTTAATGGTCACTTCCAGTCTGCTGCCACTTTCACCCCTTCAACATCTCATCACCTTACTTTTACCCACATTTATCTTCAGCTTTCTTCTATCACACACTTTCTCAAACTTTGTCACCAACTTCCTCAGTCCCTCCTCCAATCGTGCCACAAGCGCAGTGTCGTCAAACAACAGCTTGCTCACCTCCCACTTTTCTCCATTTTCTTTAACCATCTCCAATACCTGACCCACCACCCTTGCATTTACCTCTCGCACTGCCCCATCCATGTACAAGTTGAACAGCCAGGGCGACATAACGCATCCTTGACGAAGTCCCACGTATACCTCGAACCACTCACTCTCTCCACTTCTAATCCTAACACAAGTTCTACTACTCTCATAAAAACTCTTGACAGCTCCTACAAGCTTTCCTTCTATCCCGTATATCCGCAAAACCTCCCACAGTGCCTTTCTGTCTACCCTGTCGTAAGCCTTTTCCAGATCCATAAAAGCCCAAAAAACATCCTTCCCCTTTCCTATAGCTTTTTCACATATCTGTCTTACCACAAAAATCTGATCTACACAACCTCTACCCGCCCTAAATCCACGCTGTTCCTCACCAATTACTCCCTCTGTTAATAAACTGATAAGTTGCATGCAATCATTTTAAGATGAAAGGAAAGGTCTTTTGGAAGTAAGGAACGTCCTCAAGAAGAGAGTTCTATAGACAGGAGAGAGTACGAATATAGGTAGCAGATGGGCGGTTGTTGATAACAGAGAAGGCAGCGAGAAGGAGAAGTGGAAATTATTCCGTGTTGTAAATTGTAGACTAGGACAATGATAATTTGATTGCGGCCGTAGCAAGTCCTAGGAGAATGACTGTAACTGAAGAGAAGAATGATGAAGCCATTACAAGAGAGAAGGTATAAATAGCACTGAAAGAAAGAAAGAAAAACAAGAAGGCACCATGACTGAATGGATATTATTTCGAATAGTAATAGTAATGTTGTTTATGCATAGATTATTAAGCGTGTTCCCAAGGGAGTGAAGTATTCCAGTGAATTGTAGAGGGGCATTTGTAGTTCTACTGTATATCAACAGAATATAGATATATCCTAAATCGCGGATTATGTTGGTTTGTTAGAATTTTAACTAGTCCTTTTAATCTTAATTTTGCTCCGCAATGACGGTGATCTGTGTTAGATACTCACAAACTCCCAGTGACTCTTTGGATAAGCTACTCATGTCATTTATTTTCCAATATGGGGCTCGAATTTCTATTCAACAAATTCCTTTGGAATTGCCCAACGACGCTCATGAAATCCGAAGCTGAACCATAGTCAATGTTCCGTCTCCTTGTCCTTCTTATCAATCTTCTCCTCTTTTTTCCAGACAGGCTTCTTTTTCTTTTCCATCCCCCTTTTTCTTCTCTTACTCTTTTTATCTATCCTACGTTCTTCTAGCCTTGATAGCCTTCATCTAAAAATCTCTTTCATTATACGAGTAGTTCAACCGTACTCGTTACTTTTTTTTTATCTAGATTATCTCTTTTTTCTCTCTCTGTAAGCTCCTCCTACCTATGGAAAATCCCTCTTTTGTCTTTCTGGCTCTTAACAATATATTTTCACTTAGACTTCTTTAAGAATTAACGTAAGCGCAAGTCTTTGCCCTGGGGTTTGCCTTTGTCTATGTCATTGTCAGCAACTACCGTCAATTTATTAATTGCTCATTCTTTTACCGTTGTTCTCCCTCTCATACTTTCTTGTGGCTTTACTTTTTTAGATCTACACCAGTTTGTTTTTCACTATGATATTCATACACGTGTGTGTGTGTGTGTGTGTGTGTGTGTGTGTGTGTGTGTGTGTGTGTGTGTGTGTGTGTGTGTGTGTGTGTGTGTGTGTGTGTATTTACCTAGTTGTATTTACCTAGTTGTATTTTGCGGGAAGGGGAGCTATGCTCGTGTTGTCCCGCCTTTGTATCTTGCAGTGTCTAGTTTGTTTTTAAACTCATGAATGGTTTTTGCGCATACTATTTCATTGTCCAGTTTGTTCCAAGTGTCCAAAACTCTATGAGGAAAACTGTTTTTCTTCAGTTCTCTTCTATAGCTATGTTTTTTTATTTTCTTTCCATGTCCTCTTGTGTTTCTTTTGTCCCAGTTAAGTAAGTTCTCACTATCGAGTACCTCTGTGCCTTTCATGATTCTGTAGATGGTCAATAGGTCACCTCTCTCTCTTCTTTGCTCCAGTGTCGGTAACTCCAGTTTAGCCAATCTCTCTTCGTATGATAGGTTTGCAAGTGCAGGTGCCATTTTTGTAGCTGCTCTTTGGATTCTTTCTATTTTCTTTATATTCTTTTTGGTACTGGGGGACCACAATGTCGCTGCATACTCTAATCTAGGCCTTATCAATGTAACCAATATTTTTTTCATCATGTCTTCGTCCAAGTATGTAAACGCCACTTTTATTGATCTTAGCAAGTTGTAAGTCTCCCCGACAATTTTGTTAATCTGTATATCATAGGACAAGTCGTTCGTGATAATTACTCCCAAATCTTTTTCGGATCCTACTTTCTTTACTTCTTTGGTTCCAATTGTATATTTTCCTGATATTCTGTTTTTGCTTTTTCCAAACTCCATTATGCTACACTTCTTAGTATTAAAGTCCACTTCCCATTTCTGACTCCAGTTCCATACCCTATTTAGGTCTTCTTGCAGTGCTTCACAGTCCTCATCAGTTTCTATTTTCCTTAGCAGTTTGGCGTCATCGGCAAAGAAGCTCATGTAGCAGTTCACGTCCTCATCCATGTCATTCATATAGATAGCAAACATTATTGGTGCCAGCACAGATCCTTGCGGTACTCCACTGATCACCTCTTTCCAGTCTGAATATTTTTCTCTGAGCACTACTCTCATCTTTCTACCAGTCAGAAAGTCCTCTATCCATTTTAGTAGGTTTCCCTGTATTCCTCCTATGTGTTCCAATTTTTTTAGTAGTTTTCTGTGTGGTACTTTGTCAAAGGCTTTTTGCAAGTCTAGGAATGCACAATCAGCCCATCCATTTCTTTCTTGCACTATGTCTATTAGTCTTGAGTAAAAGCATATTAAGTTTGTGGAGCATGATCTTCCTTGTCTGAATCCGAATTGTCTTGGGTTTAATATGTCATTGTCTTCCAGATGTTTTACCCATCTATTCTTGATTATTTTCTCACAAATTTTGGCAATGGTGCTTGTTAGTGATACTGGCCTATAGTTGGTGGGTTCTTCTTTGTTTCCTCCTTTGTGTATTGGTACAATGTTAGCGTTTTTCCAGTCCTCGGGTATCTTTCCTTCTTTGAGTGAGCTGTTTATTAAGATGTGTATTTTGTCTGTTAGTTCTTCTTTGCACTCCTTTAGAATCCAATTTGCAATACCGTCCGGGCCATGTGATTTTCTGACATCCAGCCTTGATAAATGTTCTGATATTTCCTTTAGTGATGCTGTAAACTCATTCATGAGGGGAGATTTCTTGATTTTGTCTATGTCACAATTCGGTATTTTCTCTCTGGTGAAAACAGATTTAAAGTGATTGTTCATGACTTCGGCCATCTCTAAATCTTCTGTGTATTCTATGTTTCCTTGGCATAGTTTCACCAATTCCTGTTTATTTTTAAGTTTACCATTCACATACCGATAGAATAGTTTGGGTTGCTCTTTGCATTTGTCTATAATATCCTTCTCATGGTTCCTTTTCTCCTCTCTTCTCACATTGACATACTCATTTCTATAGTTAACATAAATTTGCCATTTGCTTTGTTTTTTGTCTTTTCTCCACTTTTTCCAAGCTTTGTCCCTTCTGTCTTTTGCCTCACTGCATCTTTTGTTGAACCAACATTTAATGTACTCTCTCTCTCGCTTTTGTCTTGGTACATGCCTGTTTACCCCTTCATTGTAGTTTTCCATCAATATATTCCATTTCTCTTCCACTGCTGTTTCTTCCCTGTAAAATATTTCCCAGTTTGCATTCCGGAAGAATGTCTTTAGTTTTGTAAAGTCTGTTTTGTTGTACCTCAGTCTTCCTTTCCTATGCTTTTCGTTCCTCTCTATGTCTATTTCTTCCTTTAGTATAGTTTCGATGAGTACATGGTCACTCTTTCCAATTGGTGTCTCATACTGGACTTTATGCACTATTTCAGGCTCTGTTGTAAATATTAGATCTAGTTTCGATGGCTCTTCATTATTTCTGTACCTTGTGTTTTCACGGACCCATTGGGTCATTGTGTGTGTGTGTGTGTGTGTGTGTGGCCCAAAATTACCAACAAAAATTATATTTCAAGCTCAAGATCCGACAAACTAGTCTCAAAGAATTTTGTTCAGCGCCAGCAGAGAACCTGACCTGGAATGACATGTGACCTTCGACCTTGTCAACTCCTGTGTCAAAGTGTCAAATATTGTGCCTGACAGCATTTCCTCTCTCCAAAACTGAAAACCTCTTCGTCCCAGGTTAAACATAGGGAAATGACAGTGAGACAAAGGTGTGTTCTCGAGACCTTGAAGTGACAGGATAAATTTGTGTAAAATTCTTCATATACAACATAAAATATCAAGAGCGTCTCCAGGAATAAAAGTCATCATCATCGTTGTCGCCGCCATCACCATCATCATCGTCGTCGTCGTCATCGTCACCATAATCATCATCGTCACCATCATCATCATAACATCCTCGTTTTCACTATTACTATCGCTTTCATCTTCACCATCGTCCTCTGTCTAACTCACACCCTCATCTTTACTCTCACCCTAAATACCACTCTCACCTTCTTCATCGTCCTAACTTGCTTCCTCATCCTCATTCTCACTCTCACTATAACCCTCAATCGAACCCTTAACCTTATCCTCACACCCTTCCTCCTCCTCACTCTCACCTTTACTTTCAGCCCCAGCCTACTCATCCTCACCTTAACATTCACCCACGCCCTCATTCTCACTCTCACCCTCGCCTTCACCCTCAACCTCTTTTTCACTCTCACCCGGACCCTCACCCTTATCCTCAAACTCGCGTACCATAACTTATCCTCACCCTCACCTACACCATTATCCTTACCTCCACCCTTTCATTATCAAATTTACCATCACCCCATTTCTATTATCACCCTCACCATTACCATCACCATCATCCGCACTCATAACTTTATTTTCAATCAATATCGTTCACTTGCCAACTTCTACGTTATCTCTCCTTTTTTCTATGACATTTATTCTTTCTTTCTCCCCCTCCCCTCCTTCACGTACATCTCTCTTCCCATTCTAACTTTCTTGAGGTTCTATTTCTCTCTGCCTGACTTTCTACAGTATGTCTTTTAATTTCTCTCCTTCTTTTTATCATTTATATTGTTGTGACACACACACACACACACACACACTCTCTCACTCGGTGGCGTAGTTGATAGAGTAATGGACTGCCAGTACGGAGGCGCGGCAGAACCTGGTTCGAATCCTGCCCAGGGCCAAAATTATTTCGGTATCGCTGCGCTTCGGGTCGTTACTCCGACTCTCGTGGGCGGGGAATTGTGTGTGTGTGTGTGTGTGTGTGTGTGTGTGTGTGTGTGTGTGTCATAGCATTACCCATAGATCGGTCATACGAGCTCTGAGCTTTCTTCCGGGAGGGAAAAAGCTGTCGATCACGAGTCCTACACGTTTTCCAAGGACCAAGGTGAAAAGGTGAAGGTGAATACACACACACACACACACACACACACGCGCGCGCGCGCGCGCGCTCTACACTATTTTGGAGTGCATGTAGACCTTCTTACCAGACCTTGTTTGAAAGCCAAGAAACTTGTGTCTTTGATATACAGTATGTAACAGATAACTGTTGAATTATGCCATATTCACCTGAATTTCCCATCAATTATCACCTTCATGTAGTCTGTTATGATTGATACTGAGTCAATGCCTTTAGAGAAGCGGTGTTTTGATGCTGACGAAACCCTAGAGTACTAAATCAACCACGAAAATGTTCGTCATCCATAGCAAAGGTCTTAGCCAGTATTATTGTGTCTCGGTCCCGGGTAAAAGAGGAGGCTTGTTTCAATAAACCTGGCAAACAGGTAATTTCAAAATATTTTGATTTTGGAACACAATATACTCAACTTCCATATATGAAGGAGTCTCCAGAAAGTACCTATCATCTAATAGGAGTCTTTACGAAGAGGAATGCGTTCAATAGGGTAAGGAGGAGTAGAATACTTCCATGAATTTCGACTCAGTGACGACTAAGATTTGATATATTTTGAAGATGATGTTTCATTCACCTGATCAATAGCCCTCGATGGATGAAAAGTTTTCCCCTCGAATAAAAGAAGCCGCGTTCTAGAGCCAGAATAGAAATAAGAATCAAATGTTGATAGTAAAAGTTAGTGTACTTCTCTCAACTGATTCTATTATTTGATTTTTTTTGCCATATATTTATAGATATATTCTTCCTCCTTTTTGGAAAAAAAATCTCCACCAAAGAAAATGAAGGCAACGGTTGAACAGAATCCTATGATTCTTCCTTTTTTTAAGAGAAATGCAAATTATTATTTGGCCTACTCTTTAAATTGCATTCTAAAAAATCTTTGGAGCACAAACTAATATGGAACTGATTAAGGTCTTGGTCATTAGGCTAGTCATGACTTGAACTAGACTTCTCTGACTTAATTCAAGCTTAAGTTCATTACAACTCGTAGATCGACAAATAGCCAAATTGAAACCATCACCACAAAGTAGGCTCGTCACAGTCCCACTGGCCCTCCTCAAGATAATTAAGATTCCGTGTGGCATTCTTCCGGTCATCAGTGAAGCCCTTCCAGTCTTGAGGGGTCTTCGAAACCTTGACTTCATTGGCTTTCAAGTTCCTCAAGAAAACGGCTGTTGGCATGCAACCATTACAGCTGAGGAACCGCCGGTCGTGCTGTCGAAGCCATTGTCGGAATCCTTCAAAGTCATTTGACTTTTTGACCCCGTTCTTCGAGGTCTGGGTCCTGCTCTTCACATCTTGGGCTCTGGATTCTTCGAGCTTCCTCTTAAAGAACTCCATAACCGCTTTCTTAATCTTCCGTTCCTCGAGCTTAGTGGAAGAGATCCTGTGGAAACGCATCCCCACCGAGTAGGGTCGGAAGCGGTGATCACGACGATTTCGGATTTTTCTCGTGAAGGTCATCCTCGAACCCAAAGTGCAAAAAATGTGTGGGAAAAGACGATGCGTGTTAACAAACGTTTTTTGAATCTCATTTTGTGATCCCTTGTTCTGCGAGCGAGCGAGCGCACGCATACATTTTAAGGAATATTCAGAAAAAAAATGAAAACAGGATCGCCCCACTTAATTGGAAAATAATAATAAAAATTATTGCAACAACGATAAACAACTAAATTAAAATGTTTTATTCACGTTGTGTTTTAATGAGATCCTTGGGCCTGGTGCTTCGCTGCTAGATCTTTTATATTAGGCTTAAAATTTGTCAGTTTCAGTCTGATGTCTCCTCGAATGCATATATCCATTTTGTTTCTTTCTTTAGTCAAAATTTTATTGACGGCACTGAATCCACATTCAACCAAATAAGAGGTTGGGAAGTATAACATTATTTCAACCATTTCAGCCCATATTTTTGGATATGGCTGTTTTGCTGTATTTGATAGCCATTACTCATTTATACCATTTTTTTCAAATTTGTATTTGCATTCATCACTACATTTCAGTTCAATGAGTTCTTTTTGCAGATTTTCATCGGCACTTTCCACATCACAACCAAAAGGATCTATCAACCACGATTGAACTTGAAACGAAAACACGTCCGACAATCGGCTGTTCAAGTTTTCTCTCAATATGACTAAATATTCTTCGTACTTTTTTTTTTTTTTTAGCTTGTTCTGTGAGTTGTTCCCTTAAGGCCCCTATACACTGTCAGTCATGACTGCACAGTCATCGAGATTGTGCAAACAGTGTTTGGGACACACGCTGTCAGTAAGATTGAGCAATCATTACTTACCCTAGTACATGACGCAACATGTGCTGAGTACGCTTATGCTCCTTTGCCTAGTTTGCTTTTGCAGTTGCTTTATTACTACCACTTGTAGCACATCGTTCAGTTTCATGTGTTAGCTATCAAATGTTGTCAGTGGTAATTTAGTGCATTTTATAATGATTGCATGCAACTTATCAGTTTATTAACAGAGGGAGTAATTGGTGAGGAACAGCGTGGATTTAGGACGGGTAGAGATTGTGTACATCAGATTTTTGTGGTAAGACAGATATGTGAAAAAGCTATAGGAAAGGAGAAGGATGTTTTTTGGACTTTTATGGATCTGGAAAAGGCTTACGACAGGGTAGACAGAAAGGCACTGTGGGAGGTTTTGCGGATATACGGGATAGGAGGAAAGCTTCTAGGAGCTGTCAAGAGTTTTTATGAGAGTAGTAAAACTTGTGTTAGGCTTAGAAGTGGAGAGAGTGAATGGTTCGTGGTAAAGGTTGGACTTCGTCAAGGATGCGTTATGTCGCCCTGGCTGTTCGACTTGTACATGGATGGGGCAGTGCGAGAGGTAAATGCAAGGGTAGTGGGTCAGGGATTGGAGATGGTTAAAGAAAATGGAGAAAAGTGGGAGGTGAGCCAGCTGTTGTTTGACGACACTGCGCTTGTGGCACGATCGGATTAGGGATTGAGGAAGTTGGTGACAGAGTTTGGGAGAGTGTGTGATAGAAGAAAGCTGAAGATAAATGTGGGTAAAAGTAAGGTGATGAGATGTTCAAGGGGTGAAAGTGGCAGCAGACTAGAAGTGAGCATTAAGGGAGAGCGACTGGAGGATGTGGATAGTTTTAGATACTTGGGTGCAAATGTGGCAAGAAATGGTGGAGGTGGAGGTAGAATGTAGATTGAGAGAAGCGAGTAAATGCCTTGGTGGATTAAAAAGTGTAGTGAGGAATAGACATTTGGGAATGGATGCGAAGAGGAGACTGTATGAAGGAGTGATTGTGCCAACAGCACTGTATGGGGCAGAAACTTTGAACATAAGAGAGGAAGAGAGGAGTTTGAATGTGTTTGAGATGAGGTGTCTGAGAAGTATGATGGGGGTTACTAGGCTAGATAGAGTGAGAAATGAGGAGGTGAGGAGAAGAACAGGGGTGGAAAGGGAGTTGGGAGATAGGGTTGATGAAAGAGTATTAGGATGGTTTGGACACATGGAAAGAATGAGTGAAGAAAGACTAGTAAAAGAGGTATGGAAGGCAGATGTGGAGGGAGTGAACATGAGGGGACGTCCTAGGATGAGGTGGATGGATGGGGTGAAGGGGGCTTTGGGGAAGAGGGGAATGTCTGTTGAGGAAGGACGGGAGAGGACAGAAGACAGGGGTGAATGGAGAATGTTTGTATATGGATGATGTTGTGATGCATGAGGTAGACTGGGCTGACAGGGAGTCAGGTAGTATGTGTGAGCAAAATTTGACGCAGCCTGAAGGACTTTCTCCCCGTCTTCTCCTTTTCTGCATGGGGGGACGGTGAGGGGGGGGGTCGCCGATTTAATGAAGCGGCCTTGCTGTGGATGTGCTATGTCTTGCGACACTGCTTCTGACCCAGGGCAGTGGACAAGGTGCAGGGATGACCCGTCATCCAGGAGATGCTAAGATAAGAGGGAGGGTGGAGGGGTGTGGAGTGTATTCAGGGATGAAATGGGTGGGAATGATTTTATGCCTTTTCCTTTTTGGCTACCTCCCTTGTAAGGGGGAAAAAGCCTTGGCATATGTATGTACATATGCCAAGGTGTATAGGTGTAATATATAGGCCAAAGACATTATCATTAGCAGACGACAAACTGTTATTTCAAGAACTGTCTAGTTTCTGCAACCGGGATTTATTGATAATGGGTGATTTCAATTTTACTGACATTGATTGGATGACCCTTGAACATGGCCATATAGGTAGTCGCTCGATTGATTTTCTTGGTGACAATTACTTAATTCAGCATGTCAAAGAGCCCATAAGATATGGAAACTTACTCGATCTATTGATCACTAGCCGCGAAAGCATGGTAACTGATGTAGAAGTCGGTGAATCTGTTGCAAATAGCGATCACAACTTGTTAGATTCAAACTCCTAAACAATTTTAGAATAGATACTTGTCTTTCTAAAATACCCGATTTCAGTAAAGCTCAGTTCAAAGGACTACGTCAGGAGCTTCAGCTTACAGATTGGAAGGCAAAATTAAACGAAAGACCTGTAGATCAGATGTAGGAAATATTTCAAAATACGCTCACTAAGATGATTCAAACTCACATTCCTTTTAAGGACAGACGTCCCCCAAATCAGTCTCGCCCAAAGTGGCTCGACAAAAAAAAACTGAAAAAAGTATTGCTAAAAAGAGACAGGCTTATAAGAAATATATGTGCTCGGGTGCATCAAATGACTATAAAAGTTATGTATCAATACAGAGAGATTTAAAAAAGACAATAAGAAAAAGAAAACGACTATACGAAATGAAAATCGCTGATAAATCCAAAGAGAATCCCAAAGAATTCTATAGTTACATTAGAGATTAAAAGGTTGTTAGGAATCACATTGGTCCACTATTATCTGCTGACGGTCAACTTGAATATTCAAATGAAGGAATGTGTAATATCTTAAACAATTACTTTAGCTCGGTATTCGTAGACGAAACACCTCAAAGTGAACTCCAAACTGAAACCTGTGAAAAGTCTAGGGTAAACTTACTACGGTAAATATAAAAAAAAAAAATTAAATGATGTATAGATGTTACAGTAAGAACACGTACCTAGGGATTACGCGTAGTCCCTGAATATTTCAGTGAATACGCGTAATCCCCGTTTCACTCAGAGATTTCACGTAATCACTGAATTTTCCAGTGATTACGCGAAATCCCTGAATTACGGTCCCAGTAATTACGCGTAATCCTTGATGCTCATTTGATCATCAATGCCAACGTTGCGACGATCATATTAGTAAGAAACTAGATAAAAAATAAAATTAACATTATTTTATTTCATTTTTTTTTTCATTTTATTGGTCAAACAGTCAGTTAGTTAAAACTCACTCTCTCTCTCTCTCTCTCTCACATACAGAATTTTATCGGTCAAACAGTCAGTTAGTTAAACCTTTCTCTCTCTCTCACACACACAAACACACAAACACACGTGAGCGCACGCATGCATGCACACACACACACACAACGTAAACTGTTCCACGACCTAAAACAAAGCATTTAAGTTCTAAAGAATGGCAGAAACCACTAACATGTTACTTGTTACAACAATTGAGGCTGCTATGACATCGTGAGTTACACAGAAACCCAGCTTTAAGGCATTTACATCGCCTTGTACTACACTTTTGGGCGCCAGTACAGTTGTATCTTGTGAAGCCTTGTCCACCTGAAGCGGACTGAGAAATCACCGCCGAGCGCAGTGAAACTGTTTTTTCAGTGTTCATGTCGTCAGTGTTTAGAAGGCGCTGAGGGCACAGATCGAATTGATTTCTGGAATACAGACCACTGAGAATACCAGCTTTTACGGCTATCCTGTATTGGTCTGTGTCTTCTCGTCTGCCAATTATGACACCAAGGATATTTCTAGGATCGCCTCTCCCACGATCAACAAGTGGAACTGGCACAGCTACATTGTCTCCTTGTTCGCCAGCTCGCAGATCTACGCGACTTCTTTTCACCATCCTTTCTGCTTGAGAAGTTTGTGCATCGGCTGCTTCACGACGACGCCTTTTGATTTCTTTGATGCGTTCTGCAACTCTGTAGTTTTCAGGACTCTCAACATTGTAGGCAGATGGTGTTGCTGTGGGCGAGGAAGGTCCTGTGGGTAGATCAAGGATTTCAGCTGTCATTGGCTGACTTGTCACATTGTCACCAGTGTATTGTGTTGTAGTGCTGCCATGTCGACTGGGAGCAGAACATCCTCTGTCACATCATGTGTTGATGTTTCATCACTTGTAGCTTGTATCTGGTTTGCAACACCATCAGTTTGGGAGAGAGAGTTGTCATTGTCAGATTCTGGCTTGATTGGTGTGACAGCAAGAAGATCCTCCTCAGTCTCCATCCGAGCAATCACTTCCATCGGCAAAGACGAAGTAGTAAGTCCTACACGAGCCTCACAGCCAAACATTGCAGAATATGGAGAGCACTTTATCCCGGAATGGAGAGCACTGTTTTTCTGGAACTGAACATACTTGATGCCCGTAGGCCAGTCTTATGAGTCTTTGTCAGCCATCCATGCCACCAGCATATCTTTAATATCACCGTTTGCGCGCTCAACCGACCCCTGACTTTGGGGATGGCGAGGCTTACCATGCACCAGTGTTAGTTTTGGCCAAACTTCCTTCAGCTCTGTAATGACTTGTGAAGTGAACTCGGATCCGTTATCGCTTTGGAGAATAACGGGGGCACCAAAGAGAAGAAAAATGTCCAGTAGATGAAAAGCGACCTCTGCAGCTCTTTTAGACGTCAAGGCTCGAAGGATGCAAAACTTCGTCAGGTGATCCTGGTACACCATGATCCATTTCTTGTTGGATCCACTGGGCATGCTTTGCATGTCAATTAGATCCACCTCACCCCTTGACGAGAATTCCTTGGTGAGTATTGAACGAACGACAACCCCCTTCGTCATCGGCCGTTTTCGTTTCTTTTGGCATTCTTGACAGAGTGACTTGAACAGCTCAACGGCCTTAGTTGGAATGTTTGCATATTTCTTTTGTAATTCTTTCAACATCCGGTCTCTTCCGCCATGGCCTGTTGAGATGTGGGCGCTCTTGACAACGTCAAACGTCTCCTCGATGCTCACATAGTAGAGTGGCGACTCCTGTCGTGTCGAACGTCTCTTTATCAGTTTATCTGTAGGCCCGCACTGGAGTACTTCATAACTGAAAACACAGTTAACATTAGAGAGAGAGAGAGAGAGAGAGAGAGAGAGAGAGAGAAAAGAGAGAGAGAGACTGAGTAAAATAATAGATTGAAGTGAAAACTTACTTCTCCAACAGATAATATCCGTGCCGCCCCTTGGCATGTGAGTTATCAGCTGCTGCTTTCAGGTCATCGATGGTCTTCTGATAGTCACACTTTGGAATTAATCCTTTTTTGTTTTCTTTAAAATGATCCGTGAGGTTTTGTGTAAACCTTTCCTCGATAGACATCTTGACTTTGCTGGAGGAAGAGGAAGAATGAAGCAACAAGTCAGAGTTGCTTGAAGAAGAGGAAGAATGAAGCAACGAGCAGTGGTTCAGACACTTTTGATAACTGAACCATTCGCTCATGTCTCAGTCGTTTAAACACAAACACTCACTAACGAAACTGAAAGGTCGTTAAGTTAAACTATGCTGTGTGTAATTGCACTGTGCATAATTGAAATGTTCATAGATGAAGGTTACGCGAATTCACTGAATGCTCAATAGTAAGAACACGTAAAATGACAGGTTACGCGAGATTCAATGTTTGGGTTTGCTGCCGAACGGACGGTTTGTTGGAGCTCCTAAAAACTACGTCTAGCGTGTGATTAGCAGTGTTCCCAACATTCAGACCAGGCCGAGGCCTACAAGAAGACGCAGTGATTGGTGTAGTGTCATCTTAGTGTTGACAAATTCTTAAACTTTGTTAAAATTACGATCTGAAATCGTGCACCGGGCCGGGTAACCTACAAACAATTTTCCTCAAAACTGCGCATGCGCAGTACGAGGCGAGTGACGCAATGACTGTCCTACCTAACCGTTGACATCCCTAATGGTAGTCAACATTACCACCTCACCAGGCACCATGAACTATTCTGGTCCTTCCACAGTGATGGATGTCGTGGCTGACCTCGCCCTAAGTGACGAGGAGGAACAGGCTTCACAGAACTGGCCTTATCTTCCGCACAGGGAACATCAGCAGCCGACAGGAGGAGTGGTGTCCTCTCACCCCCTACATCCGAGTTCTACCTCCTCTAAACGCCCTATAGACCTTAGATCTAACGCCAGTAGTACCTCAACATCACCTGTTGCCAAGACTCACAAGACAGACAAAGACGCTGTGCAACCTGTAACCTCTGACAGACCTTTGCCCCGTCCCCTTCTCCTTCCGGTACCCTCTCCTGCCACCCCATCACTCCCGTCATCTGCTCCAGCCTTTGCTCCCAGGGAGGATTACGTCAAGCTGAGTTTCCAAGATAACCCCTCCTGTGAAGTGAAACTCCGTTGGCTTACTGAAGTCACCAAAGCGTTTCATCTCGATCGAGAGTTGGCTGAAGTGAAGATGTCTTCTATCACGTCACGTTATGTCTACGTATCGAGGCGTCGCAAGGACATCATAGACAGTGTTACAAGTGGTGATTTTCATTCCATGCGATGTGTTATTCAGGATTCACTTGAGCGACCCCGTAAGTTCCCTACATACCTCGTTACTCGGTACCCTACTTCAATAGATCCTTCCCTTGCCAAGACTCTACATGGTGTGCACACTGCTCGACGGTTCCACCAGGATGGGAATCCTATAAACCGTATTGTCATCACCTGGAGTCTCCCTGAACCCCCACCACCTGTTATTGAGTTTCCCTTTCTCCCGTGCCTCCCTCCCTGTGAATTACGCAGGATGACGGACGAGAAGCCTTGGTGCTACAGATGCTGGGGCATAGGCCACATCTCGCGCTATTGCTCTGCTTCGGCCAGATGTGCGTAGTGTGCTGCCAACCACGATACACGCTCCTGCCCGCACAGTGTTCCTCCTACTTCATCTACTGCTATCGCTGCTGGAGATGCCCCACCAAATTCCTCGCCTCTACGACAGCCTGACCCCTCACAGTGGAAGTGTGTTCGGTGCAAAATGCCTGGGGTTAACGTCTGGCACGGCTGTACCAAACGATCCCGTAACACTTCAACAGGTCACACCCCACCACCTCCGCCACCCCCCCGCACACTCATCTCCACGTCACACTGATTCAGCTGACATCATTGCTCTCCGTAAGTCAGTTGCCACCCTGGAATCCCGCTGCACTGCTCTCACGGCTCGTTTTGACACCATAGATGCCCGTATAGACAGTATCATAGCCCAGCAAACTCTTACTGCAAACTCCTTATCAAGTTTGGTTGAATCACATCAGGTTGTCATCACCACCATCACAACTCTTACTGATAAACTTGACAAGGTCGCCTCCCACCTTGAAAAGATAACTAGTGTGCAGCCCAGGTCTTCCTTGCCCAGTATTCCACCCGGTAGTGCCCTACCCACTTCTGCCTCCCGCCACAGTAAGACTAAACTTCGCTAGTCACATTCATTTTCATGCCATCTCCTGGAATGCCTTTGGTATTAGACACTCCTCTAAACTCACAGCACTTAAAACCTATGTTTATCAACATCATCCACAAGTCATATTTATACAAGAGGCCTTTCCTGGTAATGCTCCACATGGGGAGGAGGCTCCTTTGCTCACAGGGTATGTCTCATATATACACTATACCAGAAATGGCCTAATTACCTACATTCAATCATCCCTGCCCCACACGCTCGTTGGTTCCTCTGCGCAACCTGATATGACCTTTCAGCTCATTGAGATTACCGTAGGAAATAGTACTCTTCGGTTGTGCAATGTCTATTCTGCTCCCGGTTTGATCAATTTACCAGCCCTTCCCTACAGATAGTGGAATGATCTATATGGGGGATTTTAACGCAAGGCACCCTGCTCTTGGAGACGTATCTCCCACTCCCAACCGCGCTGGCAGGCCCCTGCTAGACTACATCCGCCGACATCGCCTGACACGTTGGGATACTGGTGGTGCCACACACACTCGTGGAGGTACTATAGATCACATTATCACTGCAGGTCTTGTGGCATCCAATGTCTTTTGCTCATCTATCCCTTCTCTCTTCTCTGACCATGTTACTATGAGCCTAACATACTCCATCCTACAGGCTCAAACTTCCATCCCCAACACCGTGCCCGCAGTATTTCTCGCCTCCTTCCCACTTTTGATCTTCTTTCTCCTGACAACCTATACGATTCACTGGTGAATTCTACACATGACTTCTACACGCACTATGTGCTCCGACCACACATTCAGCGTCGCACTAAGACCCGTTCTTGGACACTGGATCAGCGTATTGCCCAAGCGGAAAGAATGGCGGTGGATGCTGGGCTTTCCTTTCAAAGGCAGCCCACGCCTGAACACCTGCACCATTATCAGCTGGCCAGAGATGACCTGGTTGCCCTTCAGAAATGCGTGTACACAGAGTCTTGGCAGAAATTTACAGATAGTATTAACCATCAGACTAGCACGGGCACTATGTGGCATCTTATAAAAAAGGTTGTCAAGAAGAAATCCGCCTGCACTCTGCACCAGAGTCCGCTTGAGTATGCACAAGATCTTATTACTACCTGGTCAGAGCAGTCACAAACTCGCAACCTTCCTGAGAATGTCCAAGAGGCACTGTCCTCCCACCGCAGCTCTCGTAACCTCCGCCTAATGGGTGCGTTACTACAGACAGATGAAGAAGATGACATCCCATTCACCATGGACGAGCTACACCGTGCTCTTACTAGGGTTAAGAATTCTGCCCCTGGTGAGGATGGCCTCACTTATCAAGTCCTTCGTCTCCTTCAGAATGTTCCTAGTAACCCCCTACTACAGCTCTTCAATCTCTGCCTTCGCCTGGGGCATGTGCCTTCAGCCTGGACCAAAAGCACTATCATTCCTATACCGAAACCTGGCACCAACAAATTTAGGCCTATCTCTCTCACCACCTGTTTTAGCAAAGTGTTTGAACGCATCCTTCTTGCCCGACTGACGCACCGACTACTGGATAAGCTCTCCCCCAGTCTTTATGGTTTCCTTCCGCAACGGAGCACACACCCCTGCCTAGTTGAACTCTACACACGTCTCTCCCCACCAGTGTGGTTGCTTTCTTAGACCTCAAATCTGCCTTCGATATAGCCAACAGGGAAATTATCCTTGACCAACTGGTGAACTTTGGAGTTCGGGGGAACCTACTAAAATGGATTCGAGGTTACCTTTGTAATAGAACATCACGTGTCTACTTCAAGGGGTCGTACAGTTCCTATGAACCATTCGAACTGGTCACCCCGCAGGGAGGTGTGCTAAGTCCCTTCTTATTCAATATCCTGATGCATCGTCTACTCTCCCTCCTTCCAATCATCCCCGGTACTACTATCACCTGCTATGCGGATGACATATGCATCCACTCCACCTCACCACATGACCTTCAGCGCATGCTCCGTGACTTCAACATGGCCGCTACTTCCTGTGGCCTCCTTTTCTCCCCAGAGAAAAGCAGGATTTTTATCTCACGCAATGCCAGAGCTCTGCCTGCATCATTCACTATGTGGTCATGACATCCCTCACTGCACACAGTATACATATCTGGGAGCACCAGTCCGAATCACCCCAGCTACACCTGCGCGTCAACGAATTCACCCCCTCGTGAAAAGCCTTCTTGACCGTCTGGAGCCCCGCTTTGCACCTATCAAGTGGCTTGCCAACAATGCTGTAGGTATCTCCATCCCAGTGGCAAGGACTCTCTACATCCTACTGCTTCGGTCAATAGTCGACTATCTATCCCCTGCCTTGTGTCAACTTCCTAAACCAACGCTCGAGCCACTTGAAAAATTCCAGAATCGAGTCATGAGGTTTATCCTGGGGTGCTCTCTCTCTACCCGTGTTGTGAACATGCAGTTAGAACTCAACCTACCTCCTCTAGTAGAGAGGATTTATGCCATTGTGTCCTATTTCACTGTTAAGTGTCTCCACTACCCCAATCTTGCTCCACACTTCACTGATGTCATAAGTGCGTCACTGGGTCCGGACGCACCCAGACCCCCACTTCGAGCAGGCGGACATACCCTCATTAGGGTAGTGAGTGATATTCTCCGTGGCCTGGACATCGATGTGCCTGCGAAGGCGGAACCACCATGGCGTGTCCCCCTCCCCGCTGTCACATTTACACCAACCTCGAAAGCTGCCTATTCCCCCCTGCAGAAACAGTTAGCTCTGGAGACTATTGCTGGTATATCTACGTCTGTGCCTATGGCACACCACGTCTACGTAGATGGTTCTGTGCAAGCGGATGGAAGAGCAGCATGTGCCATCTTCTCCCCAACCTTGGAGCCTCCTGTACCAGATGATTCATGGATTGGCCGCAGACTACCCACCTCATCGAGCTCCACCTACTGTGAACTGAATGCAATCTTGGATGCTGTGACTCTCCTTATTCGACATCGTGTGAACGGGATAATCATTTGTGACTCCCAATCAGCCCTGCACGCCCTATCCTCGCCAAGACCTATCTACAGCCGTGTTGCGAATGAAATCCTATGTCGACTTGCTGCTGCAAACGATGCTTCTCTTACCATACCGTTTGTATGGATACCCTCCCACATTGGACTACATGGCAACGACACGGTGGATCGTATCGCAAAGGCGGCCTGTATAGCAAATGAACATGCACGGGATGCCGAGCCCTCCCTCCGATGTCTACGAAAAATCATCCACTCAGTTGGGTTTGACATGACGATGCGACGCAGAAATGCAGAGAGGGTTAACAGTGTGTCCATACAACATCATGATCACTTTCTCCACAGTCGCTACAAGTATCGCAAACGCGGGTTAATTGTGCGAAAACACAATGTAATTAGTGCTCGACTCAGGATGGGGTATCGGCCTTTGTGGCAGGTCGCCCACACTCCTGACATGCCACAGTACACCACCTGTAAACTATGCGACAGCCCTAATGCTAACCTAGAACACTATTGTCTTCAGTGCCCCACAGTAAGAGATCTTCTACCAAGAGGTCAGACCTTGATTCAAATCTGCACGTTCTTGCTCGAGGCTGACAACCTTGACATAATACTTACTCGTTTTCCTCAATTCGGTGGTTATCGACTGTATTACTGATCAAGTCGAGGAGCACTGCAGAAGGGTGAGGTCCTGGGTCGACTACACTTTTCTTATGCTTCCACAGCTTGTTCAGCCTGGAGGGGGGGGGGCGTCGTTGTGTGATATTGGTTATGTCTTCCTGTGGTGTTACACAGCCCATTCTGACAAATATTATTGCTGCTCATATCCATTACCGTTTGTATTCCATTAGAATGTTTATGCACTCACACTCAATTTATAAATTGTGTAATGTATTTTTTTTTCTCTCCCACCCCTTTGCGCTCCTCTCATCGGTGACCTTCAGTGATACTGTTTACTGTATATGATTCTTACGTATGACCATGTACACTGCCGTTATGACTTTTGTTTATCGAATGTTCGTGCCTACTGTATTATTTACTGAGTCGAGGAGCACCATAGGAGAATGAGGTCTTGAATCGACAGCATTCCTCTACTTCCTCAGGTTATTCAACCTGGGGGGGAGGGGCGTCATGTGATGTCGAGTGCGTCCTCTCGTGATGTTACTCGGCACATTCTGTATAGATTTGTTGCTTCCCATAACCATTATTATATGTATTCCAATTGTATGTTTACGTACTCAGACTATACCAAAAGAAGGAAAAGGAAGGAAAATGGGGAGGGGGAGAGATTTTTTTTCTCTCTCTCTCTCTCTTACCTTTGTGCCCCTCACATCGATGGCCTTCATGATATTGCGCACTATGTATGTCATTTAGGTCTGTCTATGCACACTACCATTATGTCCTATGTTTGTCAAATGTTCATGATTGTACTGCGCTTGGTTGTGGGACTTATTGTCCTCACTGCTGTCATTTATTACTAAAACTATCACATTGTACTCAATGTTATGTTGCTATTACCGATATGACATTATTGAGGCTCTGACTCATATGCATTGTACTACTATTGATTGTATATCCATCTGATGCATTATATTAACATTTTGTACTTGTATATTCATGTACTGACTGACGCCTTGGCGTAATAAATTAATAAAAAAATAAGGTTACACGAATTCACTGAATGCTCAATAGTAAGAACACGTAAAATGACGAGCAGTGGTTCAGATACTTTTGAAAACTGAACCATTCGCTCATGTCTCAGTCGTTTAAACACAAACACTCACTAACGAAACTGAAAGGTCGTTTAGTTAAACTATGCTGTGTGTAATTGTATGTGTGTAATTGTACTGTGTGTAATTGAAATGTTCATAGATGAAGGTTACGCGAATTCACTGAATGCTCAATAGTAAGAACACGTAAAATGACAGGTTACGCGAATTCACTGAATGCTCAATAGTAAGAACACGTAAAATGACAGGTCCAATTTCAGGGATTTCGCGTAATCACTGGAAAATTCAGTGATTACGTGAAATCCCTGAGTGAAACGGGGATTACGCGTATTCACTGAAACATTCAGGGATTACGCGTAATCCCTAGGTACGTGCTCTTACTGTAACATAGATAAACTCAAAGTTAATAAAACACCAGGGCCTGACGGTTGGCATCCAAGAATCTTAAAGGAAATTGAAAATGAGATTGTTGTTCCATTAGAAATTATTTTCAAGAAATCCATCATATCCGGAGATGTCCCAAGAGAATGGAAGCTAGCTAACGTTACTCCCATATTCAAAGGTGAAAAAAAGAAACCAAATAACTATAGGCCTATAAGTTTGACTTCAATCGTAGGAAAAATAATGGAAACTATCATCAGAGATGCTATCGAACATCATTTAGAAAGTAACAGTTTGATAAATGATAGCCAGCATGGTTTCAGACGGAAACATTCTTACGTGACTTACTCTAATTCTACAACACAGTTATATCGAATTATGACAAAAGAAACAATATAGATTTAATATATCTAGACTTTGCAAAAGCTTTGGATACCGTCCCACACGAAAGACTACTTACTAAATTAGCTTTACACGGAATAAGTGGTAGCCTATTAGGTTGGACTAGTAATTGGTTGAATGGTCGAAAACAAAGAGTTGTTTTAAATGGAAAAACTTCTAGATGGGAAAATGTTACAAGTGGAGTTCCTCAGGGTTCCGTTCTTGGGCCACTTCTATTCATTGTATATATAAATGATATAGACCATGGATTAAGATCTACTGTTTCCAAATTTGCTGATGATACAAAACTGTGCGGAATGGCAAATGATCACTTAAACCAATTAGATGTTCAAGAAGATTTAGATAAATTACAGCAATGGTCTGAAAAGTGGCTAATGAAATTTAATACGAGTAAATGCAAGGTAATGCACATAGGTAAAAACAACAATAAGTACGATTACAAGTTATTTGGAAATTCGTTAACAAAAGTGGATAGTGAAAAAGATCTCGGCGTAATTATCAGTAACGACCTCAAATCATCCAAGCAGTGTATTTCAGCCTCTGAGAAAGCAAATAAGATTCTAGGACTGATTGCGCGATCTTTTGATTTCAAAAGTCCATCGCTCATTAACAAGCTATATAAATCGTTAGTTCGTCCACATTTGGACTGTTTCTGTATGGTCACCGAATCTCATTAAAAACATTGACAGACTGGAAAAAGTACAACGGCGAGCCACAAAACTGATTCCAAATATCAAAGATAAATCATACGAAAATCGACTAAAACATATGAATCTGTTTTCCCTAAAAAAGCGTAGACTCAGAGGTGACTTGATACAGGTCTTTAAGATTCTAAGGGGAATTGACATCAAAAGTGACAAAATTTTCACATTGAATGAGAATCAGACAAGAAACAATGGTCTCAAACTATCCGGAAATAGATTCAATTTGAAAGTGGGTAGAAACAACTTTGCCAACCGTGTAGTTAATGAATGGAATAAACTTCCTGCACAGGTAGTGCAATGTAGTTCAGTTCGAAGCTTTAAGACTCATTTAGATAAACACCTAAGCAAGATGCTGTAATGATTATAATTTATTTTATATTATTTGTTTTTGCTTTGTTATCATTTGTCTGTTTGATTTTCATTTATCATTAGTTATGTGTCAATTTATTATTATTTACTGTTTACCTGTTTGTTATTCAACTATACCTATGCATTTATTTGTGTATTTTGTTTGTTACATACATTATTATAGTTTTTTATATAATTATTATTTTATTATTATGATTTTTCTTTTTTTCTCCACATCCGACCTAGATATGGACCAAAAGGTCTCCTGTCGGCATACTCCGCCTTTGTAATCCTTTGTAACTACACGAGCTCGAACAAGCCTTATGCTCGTGGAGAGGAGCCTCTGCTGGCCCAGATGGGATTAGGTATGAGATGCTGCAACATCTGAATTCAATCTCTCTCTCTCTCTCTCTCAAAAAAAAAAAAAAAAAAAAAAAAAAAAAAAAAAAAAAAATAAAAAAACAAAAAAAAAAAAAAAAAAAAAAAAAAAAAAAAAAAAAATACTAGAATTATACAACACAATTTGGATTAATAAAAAATTCCCAAAAACATGGAGATATGCCCATGTTATACCTATTCTCAAAAAGGGGAAGGACCTAAAGAGTCCTTCCTCTTATCGCCCTATAGCGCTTACCAACTGCTTATGCAAATTACTAGAACGTATGGCCAATATTAAAATTCATTCTAGAGTCTCAAAACTTAATAGTTCCTACCCAATGTGGTTTCAGGAAAAATAGAAGTAGTCTCGACCATTTGGTCAACTTAGAACAAGACATCCTCTCAAGTTTCGAAAAGAAAGACTACCTTGTTGCTTGCTTTTTAGATTTAGAAAGAGCCTACGACATGGCATGGCGACGTGGTATCCTCGAAAAACTCTATGCACTTGGCCTTAGAGGGAATCTCCCTATTTTCATTCAAAACATTTTAAAATAACTAACATTTTCGGTTAAAACTCAAGGTCACTTTTCATCAATACGCACACAAGAAAATGGCGTACCACAGGGAAGTGTGTTAAGTCCCACATTATTTATGCTACTTATAAACTATATTCTACCCGCTCCACCTCGGAACCTTAAATACTCATTATACGCTGACGACGTCAGAATCTGCCATACCTCATCGAACGCCAAGTTTTCCGGCTCTCGCGTACAACTTGCCCTGGACTCGCTCCAGGACTTGTCTGACAAATTGGGATTTAAGTTTTCGGAATTAAAGTCAACAGTAGTTGTATTTTCACGCAGAGCCCAGGCAGAAATAAATCTGCAATTACATGGTAATCCCATTCCAGTACAAAATTCAACCTTTTTCCTTGGCCTGAAACTGGACTCCAGGCTAAACTGGAAGGCCCATGTAAAATATCTAGTTGATACGTGCAACAAGAGAATTAATTTGCTACGTAAACTAACGGGCACAAACTGGGGAGCAGATAGGAAATCCCTACTAATGATTTATAAGTCCCTAATTAGATCTAAATTAGACTATGGGTGTCAGATTTATGGTTCGGCAACACCAACCACGTTACAACCCCTGAACATCATCCAAAACAAAGGCCTACGAATTGCATTTGGAGCATTACACTGCACAAGAATCGAGAGGCTGGAAGTTGAAGCAAATGGTCCCCCCCCCCCTCCACTACAGGCGCGAAATGATAACACTCCGGTCCGCCGCCAGAGTGCTTCGCAACTCACGACATCCCTGCAAGCAGGCAATGTCCCAACGCGAACACAAACTCCAGCCTAAACCCCCTTTCCATCAGAATCCGATCCTTGTGCGAGCAGTATTCAGTGCCAACGAAGACCTAAAAAAAAAAAGTCCTCCACAAAAGAGCTTAGACAGAAGACACTTGAAACCATCAACGAATACAATGACCACAGGGCACTGTACGCGGATGGCTCCAAATGTGGCCACAAAACAGGGACAGGGTTATACATCACCAAAACCCGAATGATGTTCAGATTGCCTGACCATACGAGCATTTATATCGCCGAACTCTTTGGTATATACAAAGCAATAGAACATGCTCAATCTGACACGCATAGTAATTTTGTCATATTCTCAGACTCATTAAGTGCACTAAAGTCAATTAAATCAGGTAACCAAATTTTCTCCTGGGCAAAATCATTAGCACATTGTCGACGACCAACAAATCCATTACTCTCTCTTGGGTTCCCAGCCACATTGGGATCTCCGGGAACGAGAAAGTGGACACTCTGGCCAAATCGGCCTTAGATAAAGACTCAATTACTGACATACCCCTGGACACAGGAACCTTTAACCCCATCCTAATGAAAAAACTACACGCCCACTTGCAACACCAGTGGGACAATCTTCACATCACACAAACAAAAGGAACACATAACATGCCCATGTTATACCTATTCTCAAAAAGGGGAAGGACCTAAAGAGTCCTTCCTCTTATCGCCCTATAGCGCTTACCAACTGCTTATGCAAATTACTAGAACGTATGGCCAATATTAAAATTCATTCTAGAGTCTCAAAACTTAATAGTTCCTACCCAATGTGGTTTCAGGAAAAATAGAAGTAGTCTCGACCATTTGGTTAACTTAGAACAAGACATCCTCTCAAGTTTCGAAAGTTTGTTGCTTGCTTTTTAGATTTAGAAAGAGCCTACGACATGGCATGGCGACGTGGTATCCTCGAAAAACTCTATGCACTTGGCCTTAGAGGGAATCTCCCTATTTTCATTCAAAACATTTTAAAATAACTAACATTTTCGGTTAAAACTCAAGGTCACTTTTCATCAATACGCACACAAGAAAATGGCGTACCACAGGGAAGTGTGTTAAGTCCCACATTATTTATGCTACTTATAAACTATATTCTACCCGCTCCACCTCGGAACCTTAAATACTCATTATACGCTGACGACGTCAGAATCTGCCATACCTCATCGAACGCCAAGTTTTCCGGCTCTCGCGTACAACTTGCCCTGGACTCGCTCCAGGACTTGTCTGACAAATGGGGATTTAAGTTTTCGGAATTAAAGTCAACAGTAGTTGTATTTTCACGCAGAGCCCAGGCAGAAATAAATCTGCAATTACATGGTAATCCCATTCCAGTACAAAATTCAACCTTTTTCCTTGGCCTGAAACTGGACTCCAGGCTAAACTGGAAGGCCCATGTAAAATATCTAGTTGATACGTGCAACAAGAGAATTAATTTGCTACGTAAACTAACGGGCACAAACTGGGGAGCAGATAGGAAATCCCTACTAATGATTTATAAGTCCCTAATTAGATCTAAATTAGACTATGGGTGTCAGATTTATGGTTCGGCAACACCAACCACGTTACAACCCCTGAACATCATCCAAAACAAAGGCCTACGAATTGCATTTGGAGCATTACACTGCACAAGAATCGAGAGGCTGGAAGTTGAAGCAAATGGTCCCCCCCCCCTCCACTACAGGCGCGAAATGATAACACTCCGGTCCGCCGCCAAAGTGCTTCGCAACTCACGACATCCCTGCAAGCAGGCAATGTCCCAACGCGAACACAAACTCCAGCCTAAACCCCCTTTCCATCAGAATCCGATCCTTGTGCGAGCAGTATTCCGTGCCAACGAAGACCTAAAAAAAAAAGTCCTCCACAAAAGAGCTTAGACAGAAGACACTTGAAACCATCAACGAATACAATGACCACAGGGCACTGTACGCGGATGGCTCCAGATGTGGCCACAAAACAGGGACAGGGTTATACATCACCAAAACCCGAATGATGTTCAGATTGCCTGACCATACGAGCATTTATATCGCCGAACTCTTTGGTATATACAAAGCAATAGAACATGCTCAATCTGACACGCATAGTAATTTTGTCATATTCTCAGACTCATTAAGTGCACTAAAGTCAATTAAATCAGGTAACCAAATTTTCTCCTGGGCAAAATCATTAGCACATTGTCGACGACCAACAAATCCATTACTCTCTCTTGGGTTCCCAGCCACATTGGGATCTCCGGGAACGAGAAAGCGGACACTCTGGCCAAATCGGCCTTAGATAAAGACTCAATTACTGACATACCCCTGGACACAGGAACCTTTAACCCCATCCTAATGAAAAAACTACACGCCCACTTGCAACACCAGTGGGACAATCTTCACATCACACAAACAAAAGGAACACATAACAGACTGGTCGACATCATACAGAAACAATAGACTGGAGGAAATCGCCATAGCAAGACTGAGGATGAACTCGACCCACCTCACCCATCTAAACCCATATATAAATGGCGTATTTCCTCCCCAATACAACACTACACTACCCATAAAACACATACTCATACACTGTTCAAAATATAATACACAGCGCCAAGCGCTCAGACAACTGCAAACTTGAAGAAAAAAATCAATTAAATACCACAAATCTTTTGACCAATGACAGTTTACTTATATAGACAAAATAGTATTTTATTTGCGCACAACAGGACTATTATGGAAATTATAATGGTAGATTAAAAAGGATCGCAGGTTTACACCTGGCTTAATGACCTCATTACAGGTCGATAGCCTTAGAGATAAAAAAAAAAAAAAAAAAAAAAAAAAGGCAAAATAGAACTTGATCAGAAGACGTCCTGCGAAGACTACCCACTGCCACGCCAATCACAAGTCTTGATTACTCCGGTCGCAGGCTACTCGACGTCAAGTCTTCTCGTCTTTGCTGTTCTCAGGAAACCGTATCCCGAGTGGGCCGGAACGGTTCGTCCCTACGCACCCCGAACATTGCTACTCCGTTGTTACGATACGGAGGTTCAAAGTGCTGAGCACTTCATGTCAGGTGTTCCTTTCATCAGCATTCCATTGTGCACCTTTGATGGTTTGACTTCATGTATTCTTAACTCCTTTAAATCCCTTAATTTTTTTCCGTGTTTGATTTAAACCCCAACAAATCTAGTAGCACCCGAACTGGTAATACTTTTAAGGGCCGAGAGAACATAGTTCCTTGTTCGCCCTCACAATGCTACTTCTGCCACTTCCTCGACTCCTGCATCCACCACCTCGACCCCAGCATCAAGCGCGTCGACCCCTGTCTCCAGCGCCTCCATTGCACCCCACACACACTCATCTGCTACAAAGAGGAAATTAGAAGCATCTCATTCATCAAAAACAGGAAAAAAGTTTGCAGTTGAAGACGAAAATATCATATTTAGGAAAAGTTACCTACTGGAAGTGTTCTCGAAAGTGGCGCACGGTTACTTCTTTTGGAAGCTGAAAGTCAGCTTCAATAATAAATACATGGACTACAAAATCGATTTTCAGTGCGAGGACTATGGAAACAGAATGACAGATTCAAAGGTGAAGGAAACTCCAATCACAACATCGATGGTGTATAGTACTATGGACGCAGGATTGGGTAGGGTAGTGCATAACACTTTGACTGGCAACATGAGCATGAGAAGTATTTTTGATCAATATGTAAAGTTTCAGTCAATTGTTATAAATAGTACAAAAGAAAAGGTGAAAGAAGTATTGAACAGTAGCATAGAAGCTGCTAAACAACATTATTCTGCTGACAAGGATGGCATTTATGATGTGAAAGTAATTTTTGATGGATCGTGGCAAAAACGAGGACATTCAAGCAGACGTCCCAAGCAAACTGGCAGTCGGGGCTGTAATAGAAGCTGACACACTGACACAGGGTGTGTGCTTGATTACGAGACAGTCAGTAAATATTGCGAACAGTGTACAAACAAAGAAAATAGTAGGAAGCTTGGAAAAATAAGCAAAGAACAGTTTGATAAATGGCTGTCAAATCATAAGAGTGTGTGCCTGAAAAATTACGAAGGTAGTTCTGGTGGGATGGAAGCTGCAGCAGCTGTGAAACTATTCAGCAGGAGTTTTGATAATACGAGATGCACTGTTTTCATAACAGATGGTGATAGTTCAGCCCAAGGTCCATATAGTATAGGTCAACACACGAGCGCTCCGCTTTTTCTGTGTTCTGCGCATCCGTGACGTCAACGGGCGCAATAAGGGTTAAACGGTGGAGCGTGTCAATCTGTGCTTGCCTCTGGGCGGGACAGCAAACATTTTGAACAATCAGCATTTCAGAGAAATATGAAATACGAACTCCTTGGTATACCGGTGCCTCCAAGTTGTATATACAGTATAGCATTCAAGCCTGGTGCAGTTCCATCATTACATTTACCATCAGACACAGGTCCACCAGTATTGCAAGAAAATAGACCTCCGACCAGTCGCCCAGTTCCAGATTTAAAACCTCTGCCTGATTCAAGTTTCAAGCCTTTACAGACTGATGGTGAGTAGGATACACTTATTTTGCAGTTTCCATCTAACTGCTGTAATAAAAGCTTGATGTTTTGACCAGTGTTAATTGAATTACTGTATGTGAATTAACATGATTAATCTCAATATAATGTGTTCATGTAACTTGTATGTTTTTGAACGTACAAGCTCGCAGAGATGGGTTCGTGAAATGGTAAACAAAACACTTCTAACTATTTCAGGAAATGCACCATCCCAGGGTAAGCCAAGATCACCATCACCAGGTCCACCAGTGTTGCGAAAAAATAGACCTCCGACCAGTCTCCCAGTGTCAGGTTTAGATCCTCTGCTTGATCACTTGACTGAAGCCAACAGAAGGCTAAGAAGTGACACAAGAAAGAAATGATCTGCGTAGGGAACAGAAACAATGGGAAAAAGAGAAAAAGCGTTTACAAAGTACATTCAAAACTGCATATGACATAGCTGTGACTCACATTAAGAAGGGACTTGGGAAATCCTTTACAGAAACACAAATAGGTGCAATGTTAAATGGAAAACAACCAGCAACTTACACAGATAATGATATTAGTGAATCACTGGTACTGCATGGCTACAGTTCAAAAGCATACAAATATCTAAGGGAAAAGAAGCATCTTCCTCAGCCTTCTGTAAGTACGCTCAACAGCTGTGTGTCAAAGCTCGACTTACAACCTGGTGTTTTATTACCAGTAATTCAGTTTTTGAACCGAAGAACAGAAACAAATGTCAGATATTGAGCGCCTTTATGTACTGTCTTTTGACGAGACAAGTGTTGCATCATACTGGAGATACAAAAAAGGCACTGATGTAATATATGAACCTAAAAAGAGACTGCAGTGTGCTATGTTAAGGGGATCGACAAGCCCTTGGAAACAGCTAGTGCACTACGACTTTGGCACAAATATGACTAAGGACATACTGTATGACCTTATTAATGTGGAAGAAGCTGGATATTTAGTTGTTGCTATGGTATTGGATATGGGATCAACAAATCTTAAACTCTTACAAACACTTGGTGTCACCATTGATAACCATAGCTTCACAAATCCAGCTTCTAGTGACAGGGAAATTTTTGTTTTTGCTGATGCTCCACATCTCATAAAACTAATTAGAAATAATCTTTTAGATTCTGGATTCAAATTGGATGGTAAAAATGGATGCAAAAATGTGACCAATTCTTGCATTTGTGAGATATTCAGGAGTGTAAAAGACTTAAAAACAACATTCCGACCCAGCAACAAACATATTGATGTACAAGGTCATTGAAGAATGAATGTTCACTTAGCTGCACAACTGTTGTCTGAAACTACAGGTAAAACAATTAAGTATTTTGGTGAGCAAGGCCTTTTAAAGAGTAATGATTGGGAAATTATTAGTAAATTCATTATGCTAGCAGATCATTGGTTTGATCTCTTTAATGCAAAGGTACGTATAGATTTAAAAAAAAATCCTCTAGAAATGCCTATGGGTGGAATTTGGAAGAACAAAATCCCATTTTGGAAGATATGATGAAAACTACTAAAGAAATGCGAGTGGGCGGAAAAAATCAATTATATCATTTCTTCAATGTCCCTCTCAAAGTTATACAAAATGTTGAAAGAAAGATTTAATGTAACCTTTTTGCTAATGTACAGACTAAATCAAGATTGCTTAGAACATTTTTCTGGCTGTCTTAGACAAATGGCAGGAGCTAATGACAACCCATCTCCTGTACAGATCAAACATAGAATTAAAAAAATTCTTCTTGGAAAATAAATTGGGTACGAGGTATAACACAGTGAAAGAGTGTACAAGTACACACATGTCCGATGTGGCACTTGCTAAAATTAATGTTAATCAATGTGCTACTACTTCCAAAATTGACCCCAACAATTTGGATGAAGAACTCTGCTTATTAGCAATGGCTTTTGCTGTGGATGATGAGCCAGACTGCTATGATCCCCCTTCATTTGATGTAAAAGACAGCTTATGAAGAAGCCATGTAAACTGAGGGTCTAAGGTATGTTGGTGGGTTTATGGTAAACAGATTTCCCCAACATGAATTCCTAGGATCAAGTTGTGAAGGACAATGATAATACATGTATTTCTGCCTTAAGTAGATTGGAAGGAAAACTAAAAACACCTAACAAGGAATTTTTTGACCATTTGAAAACCATGGAAAGGTTGTTTGATTGTTACCATGGAGATTCCAAGCTAAAAGCTGGAAAAAATGCCATGAAAAACTTGACAAAATACATGGTCAAATTTGTACCTTTACCTGAGGATGTCATAGGTTACTTCGTTAAATGCAGAATTTTTTCAGGATGAGAATATTAAACAGAAAAATAGTGGCACAAAAGATTGGCAACAGAAAACTATCAAAATCAAAGAGAATCCCACATATCAGTGTAAACACATTGTAAACATTAAGTGCTAGCACTAAACTACTGAAAGTGTAAATAAGGTGTACGAATGTGTAGATAAGAAGTAATTAGTTTGTATTGAGTGTATACTCACAAGAAGGTATATATTAAATAAGAATCAATGAATAGTGTGTTTTTGTTGATCTCCCACCTTAAATTCAGTTATGTATGTAATGTCAGAAATTAATTTATTTAAAGGGATCTCTCATATGGGAGGCTTTTCACTTGGTGGAGAATTTACCAGTGGATGATTCGAACCATTACACTGCATTCCTTCTTCTTGACAAGTTGTTTTTTAATAAGGAAGAGATCTTGGACAATGTGTTGATTTCTATTATTAATGCACCTGAGGTTTCCAAGTTGAAGGACCTAGAAAGTTACATTAGGTCTTTAGACTCTAAACTATAAGACCTTAAGGGGATTGGAGTTGACTTTACTAAGGCTGGAAGCGAGGGCCTCCTTTTGACCAGTAAATTAATTTCAAATCAATTAGCTAAATTTTTCTCGATTGAATTGTCTCGGGCGATTGATTCAAATTACCCAATTTTAATCAGCTTAATGTTTATCAATCAGCTTTAGTTAGACTTAAAATGGGATCTGATGACCTCGGTGTCAAACCCAAACGAAAAGTGATACTACCAGCTCCCTTGCCTTCAAGGAAAATTCCTTGAAAAAACCTGTTGATTCTAGCAAGGGAGTTGGTCACTCCTTTAAGGTCAATCCAGATTCCATTAAGAAGTCTATTTACAGATGTAGATTTTGCCCTGCTTCTGACCATGCAAGTTCAAAATGTTCTTCCTACATTTCCCTTGAACACAGGAAAGCTAGAGCAGTTCAATTAGGACTCTGTAACAGTTGTTTGAATCATGGAATGCCGGGGAGGTTGTGGTAATTATTATTCGGAATATTAGTGCTTACCTCGGTTTGGGAAACTTTCCCTCGAGGTGTTATTTTCTTTCAATTCAGAAGCCTACCCTGAAACTTTGAACCACGCCTATCGTAGCTTGAAATAAGATATGATTAAACTCCCCTCCCTTTTATTGATTAAATCTATGAAGTAATTTTGGTTTGATAAATCAGGAAACTTTGAGCTCTGGTTCCTGATAGACCACTCTTGAAATCAACGGCAAGGGACTTTTTTAAGTCTTCACATCAGAAGCCTTCAAGTTCAACCTAATTTCAGACCACTAGTCTGAGAACGCTACAAAGTAAGTTCTCAGACATCCTTTGAATTATTAAACCGTAATTACCATAGATTGGAGAGGGAGCGCCTCATCTTGGACAGCAGGGCAAGACCGGACCCAGTGGACTGCCCTTTCAACCATAGGGAGCTCGCCAAAGCCAAGCAAGCAGGGCGAGAAAGACACCAGTGCCGATGAGGTCACCTACACCATGATGAGCAAGCCTGATCAATCACTCATGGGTGATCAGGCACCTACCATATATATATATATATGTAAGCGGAATAGGAAACACAGGAGTCTTAGTCTTGAGTTTATTCCTGACTAGTTTCGCAGGTGTGCTTTTTCAAAGGAATGGATTTCGCAGGTATGCTTTTTCAAAAGCATACCTGCGAAACTAGTCTACATCAACCTGTCAGAATGTCTCAACATATATGTATATATATATATATATATATATATATATATATATATATATATTATATATATACCCAAATCTACTTAAAACAGGCCCTACACACACACACTTTTGTCGAATGGATGGCGAGAATTGGTGTACCAAAGAAAAAGGAAAATCTACGTGGATCTCAATGTCCAGGAAGTGCCTTATTATATTTATAGGGAAGGGGAGTGCTCGTGGTGTAGTGGAGGAGTGATAGGGAAGTGAAGGGATTATTGAGGAAAATGGAGGGAAATGAGAAAGAGGGGGACATGGTCCATGAGGCCAGGCGTCTTGTAAACAAAAGGCGGACTGAAGACAATGACTTTGGTGATGACGGGATTAACAAAAATGTAAAGATTAGAAGTATAGATAAGAGCAGCAACGTGGAAGGTGATGATAATAGTTTCCAGGGATTTAAAGAGGGTGGGGGGATACCAACCTTCCCCGATTGGCACGACTAGAGGAGAAATTTAATAAGATGACCGAACATTGGGAAAACAGGTTCGGTAATGTAGCCAAAATTACACAAAGAGTTGAAAGATTGGAAGAACTAAGGAAGGCAAAAAAAAAAAATTAACTTTAGAAATAGAAGAATTAAAAAGACAGTTAAAAGAAGTTAAAGAAGAGAATGAGGAATTAAAGAGGAATAATAAAGACAACAAAGAGGCCATAGCAAAGGAAGCAGAGGGCTGGAAAAATTAAGAGAGGAAGAGGATTAGGAGAGGAACATCTGCCTTCCATACCTCTTTTACTAGTCTTTCTTCACTCATTCTTTCCATGTGTCCAAACCATCCTAATATTCTTTCATCAACCCTATCTCCCAAATCCTTTTTCACCCCTGTTCTCCTCCTCACCTCCTCATTTCTCACTCTATCTAGCCTAGTAACCCCCACCATACTTCTCAGACACCTCATCTCAAACACATTCAAACTCCTTCTCTCTTCTTCTCTTATGTTCCACGTTTCTGCCCCATA
>NW_027467476.1:185000-187500 GCF_046742065.1 Oratosquilla oratoria | reverse complement strand
ATGTATTTTAATTGTTATTTACATTGTTATAGTTTTAATTTATTATTTTTTTTTTTCTTTTTTTTTTGCATCCGACCTAGATATGGATCAAAAGGTCTCCTGTCGGCATGCTTTGCCTTTGTAATCCTTTGTAAGTGAGTCCAGATGTCTCTTGTAATAGGTGGCGGAGTTTTTCAGCTTCATTGCTGTTATTGGTTTTAATGAAGACATCATCAATGTATCTACAGTAAATATCTGGCTTTTCTGTTTTACTGAATACTTCTTCTTCTACGCAGCCCATGAAGAAGTTTGCCATTAATACTCCAAGGGGGGATCCCATTGCAACTCCATCAATTTGGCAATATTTGTTTCCACGGGGGCAAGTGAACGGGACTTCTTTTGTACAGCATTCAAGCAGTTTACGTAGTGTAAGTTCTGGAATGTCTAGTATAGGTGTAGTGTTATCGTGGTACACTTTATTGATGATGTAATCAATTGTTCGATCTACGGAAATATTAGTGTATAACCCCTCCACATCAAGAGAAGCGATTCTACCTTTAGCAGAGTTTGCCTTAATAATGTCTAGGAAGTCAGATGTAGATTGTAGACTATAGGTGGCGGGAGTGTAGGGAGTTAGAATAGAGCACAGTTTCTTGGCGAGTTTGTACGTAGGTGCAGGAATTTGTGAGATTATGGGACGGAGTTTATTACCAGGTTTGTGTGTTTTGACTGTCCCATAGCAGTAACCCATACCATACTCCCCTGAAAGTTTATTAAATTTTACTTTGCTGGCAGCATTATTCCCTTCTATAAGTCGATTTACCTTTTTCTTGAGTGATTCTGTAGGGTCTTTGTTGATCTTTTTAAACTTAGATGTATCATTGAGGATAGTATCTATCTTTTCTAAATACTCAGAGGTGTCCATGAGTACGTAAGTTGCCGCTTTGTCTGCTTTCCTGATGGTGATACTATGGTCTGATTTTAACTCTTTTGCGGAATCTATGTTTTTCTTGTCAATCAAATTGCTGTGATATTGTCCTCTTGATTTATGAGCTTCAGCAATGACTTCTTGTTTGAAAGTGGGCTCAACAATGACTTCACCTTTTTTACATAATTTCTCTACATCATCTATGAGTATTTCGCATTCTGTTCTTTTTTGAAACTTCTTAGGTTTAGACATAATGTGGCAGTTAAGCCCTAAATTAAGGACTTCCTCTTGGTCTGGAGTAAGAATTTTATTGGTTAAATTTATATAACCATTTGGTGGGCGTGAGTATTTAATATGGCCGCCGTTCAGATTTATTAATTTCTTTTGATTAGCTTTAGTGATAGAATTTTTGTGTTGATTGATAATATCGGAGAATAGGGTGTCAATATTCTCTTTTAAGGTTGTATCTATGTGTATGTTGTTCCATTTTTCTTCAAGCTCTTGGTATTCTTGGTTGAGGTTTTGTATTTTGTCTTTTAATTCTTTAATCCTCTGTTTCATATATTTTATTCTTTCTTCCTTACTGGGTTTATACTTGCACCTCTTGTTTAAGGTCACTGCCCCATCACAGGGGATATTGTCAGTGTATTTGGGCAGGAGTTTTTCTCTAATGCATGTTTCATTAAAAGTGATGGCTAGTTGTGCATTAATAATTTTCTTAATGGTATTTTCCATATACCTTATTAAGGATTTGTTTTCCTTAGGAAGGAAATTTATGACTTGGCTGTATGTAGTCATATTAGCTAGATCGCGATTTCGGGTTCAAGACCCTTCTTCAGTAGCTATAGGCCACAAAAGAGTTAAAATCAGACCATAGTATCACCATCAGGAAAGCAGACAAAGCGGCAACTTACGTACTCATGGACACCTCTGAGTATTTAGAAAAGATAGATACTATCCTCAATGATACATCTAAGTTTAAAAAGATCAACAAAGACCCTACAGAATCACTCAAGAAAAAGGTAAATCGACTTATAGAAGGGAATAATGCTGCCAGCAAAGTAAAATTTAATAAACTTTCAGGAGAGTATGGTATGGGTTACTGCTATGGGACAGTCAAAACACACAAACCTGGTAATAAACTCCGTCCCATAATCTCACAAATCCCTGCACCTACGTACAAACTCGCCAAGAAACTGTGCTCTATTCTAACTCCCTACACTCCCGCCACCTATAGTCTACAATCTACATCTGACTTCCTAGACATTATTAAGGCAAACTCTGCTAAAGGTAGAATCGCTTCTCTTGATGTGGAGGGGTTATACACTAATATTTCCGTAGATCGAACAATTGATTACATCATCAATAAAGTGTACCACGATAACACTACACCTATACTAGACATTCCAGAACTTACACTACGTAAACTGCTTGAATGCTGTACAAAAGAAGTCCCGTTCACTTGCCCCCGTGGAAACAAATATTGCCAAATTGATGGAGTTGCAATGGAATCCCCCCTTGGAGTATTAATGGCAAACTTCTTCATGGGCTGCGTAGAAGAAGAAGTATTCAGTAAAACAGAAAAGCCAGATA